>NC_061098.1:48678437-48702670 GCF_015104395.2 Macrobrachium nipponense | reverse complement strand
CGCTAGGTACTGCTGCTTTTCATTTTTCCTGCTGGCTCTTGATATATTATATATATATATATATATATATATATATAATATATATATATATATATATATATATATTACATTAATTATACACATATATCTGTATCTGTCTATTTAAGCAATTTCCTCATGACAAGAGCCTCTGTCCCTTCAATTTTTTCGTATCAACTTTTGCCACAGCCAATCGTGAATTAGCAAAATATTATAAAGAATAAAATCAAATGAAGTTAAGACAAGTAAAGGTTCAGTGAGTAATGCTCATTTAAAGGCAAAACTGTGAAAATGTCAAATTTAGAGGTCTCTCGGTACACAAAGGTTTATTCAATATATAAGTTTTTGTGAGTACAAAAACAACAAAGGATTTCCTTTATTTGTAGAAGAGTTCTTTGAATGGACAACAAAGCATTCGTTGGAATTAGCTATGAATTAGCGTTTATGGTAATGGGAGGGTTAAAGACAACTTCTCAATATTGTGGGTAATTATTTCTCAAGGTATACAATGTTCCCGGACATGCAAAATACTCGAAGTCAAATCTAATTCCCTTTCAAATGGAACCCAAAACACCGCCTTAGAAGTCCTCAAGTATTCCGCTAAAAACATCTTTAAATCCCTCAATACCGGAAAAAAGAAAATCAAATTAAGAACTGTATTTAAACAAGTAGAAAAAAGGTTACGAAGTTTCTTCTGCGCAATCGAGGTTTATGTACAGCGTATAATACTGTATGAAACTTTCAGCCATGCCCTATATATTTATATATATAGGGCACGGTCCGATGGTGGCCTGTTTTGCTGATACGTATGACGGTGCTATAAGTACGAGTATGGTTAACTTTAACCTTAAATAAAATAAAAGTTAGCAGGTTAGAGGGCTCTAATTTGGTATGTTAGAAGATTGGAGGGTGGATGATAAACCTCAGTATTGTTTAAGACCTGAGGGCGGACAGAAAAGGTGCGGACGGACAGACAAAAAGCCATCTCGGTAGTTTTCTTTTACAGAAAACTAAAACTGCAAAGCCTCGTTACACGGGTCACCAGGAGAACCTTGGCGCTTCGAGGGAAAATGGAGGAAGGGTAAATTCGTTTCCCGTTTTTTCAGTCTCTCGCCTAAACCGCTTATCTCCTAAATTCAATTTTCGGGAATACCCACCTCTCGCTAATTCAAGATACTCACTGGGTCCTCTCTTCTCTTCCATGGTTAAGACCTCCTCTCACTTTTCTGTGTTCGTTGTCGACTACTATCGATGAGGAAGACTCGGTTTAATCTCTTAAAGATTTTGTGATGATAACCGTTTACTTACTCTCTCTAATATATATATATACATATATATATATATATATATATATATAATATATATATATATATATATATATATATATATATATATATATATGTATGTATATATATATATATATATATATATATATATATATATATATATATATATATATATATATATATATATACATATATATATATATATATATATATATATATATATATATATATATATATAATGTATATATATATATATATGACTGTAAAACTGTTCTGTAACAACAGAATTCCATCTAATAAAAGGAGCCCATAAAAACACCAAAATGTAGAGAGAAAAGTACTATATTTCAGAGACTGCTGTCTCTCTCTTCAGGTATATGAATGAGAAAAGTTTACAGAAAAGGTGGTATTTATACCAAGAGATTCGTCCACAAGTAAGCCCAATTTAGGTCACATCCCAGCTGATAATCTTCCTTTAATCTTCTTAAGCGTTGGTTGAATGAACACTGCTCGACGATGTCCGATGTCCAATTCCTTTTGAGATGTTCATTACCTGCTTCTCTTTTATTAAGGCCGATTCCATCATCTGACTCTTGTACCGGCAGTTGCTGCTATAAATTACACTGACATATTCCAGTTTATTCTATGGTTATGTTCATTTATATGATTGAAAATAGCCGAGTTCTGTTGTCCATACCTAACTGACCGTTTGTGTTGTATTAATCTCTGGGAAGTGATTTACCTGTAATCCGATGTAAGATTGGTCACAGTCCTGGCATGGGATCTCATATACCCCAGAGTCTTTGGGCGATGTCTTTTGTTGGACGTTAATCAGGATTTGGCTAAGGTATTTGGGTAGGTAAATGCAAAAGGGTTGGATTTCCCAAGGGTGTGAGTTTACTCTCTTAATCGTCTCCAGGTGGGGAATTTTTATTTTATTGTTGGGTGTGTCTCTGGTCTTGTCTTTAGGGGGTCGGTAGAAAATTACGTTTGCTTTTTGAATTGCTTTCTCAATTATATGGTCAGGATACTTTAAAGATGAAAGTTGCTTGCGAATTAGTTCAAATTCTTTTCCAGGAAATCTGGGGAACAAATTCGTAAGGCTCTTAAGAATAGGTTTGCTAGCTAGACCTATCTTGATAGTATTGTCATGATAGCTAAAGTAGTGAATATATGAAAGTGAGAACGTTGGTTTTCTGTATATGGTAAATTTGTATTCTGTCGTGTCTCTGATTATTAAAACATCAAGAAAAGGAATTTTGTTTGTCTGTTTCCCATTCAACTTTAAATTTGATGCTGGGCACTAATGCGTTTAATTTTGAGATGGATTCATTATTACCCCTTATTATCCCCAAAATGTTAGTATGTCATCCACGTATCTCATCCACAGCATGTTTTTTGGGTTTTATTGCATTATTACTGTAGTTTCAAAGTATTCCATGTACAGATTGGCTAAAATAGGACTTAAAGGACTACCCATACTACACCCGAATTTTTGCTTGTAGAATGATTCCCCGAATGAAAAATACGTTATTAGATGCACATAATTCAACTAACTTTATTATTTTGTCAAGTGCAAAGGGAAATGATCTGATTAGGGGGATAATTTTCCCTTAAAAACTGAAGAACGTCCTGTACTGGTACTTTTGTGAATAGGGAGTCTATGTCAAGGCTTAAAAGTTTATGTTGTGAAGTGGTATATGTGCTTCTCTGAATTTGTGACAAAAGTCTTCCGAATGTTTTGATGTGACTGGGAGAAAAAGTGCCTAAAAAAGGAGAAAGGAGGCCAGCTAACCATTTAGAAATTTTGTAATTGAAAGCTCCGGCGCATGAAACGATGGGTCTGAATGGAAGATTGTCTTTGTGAGTTTTGGGGAAGAAACCATAAAAGTAGGGTAATTTTAGGATTAATTACTTTAAATTTCTCTAATAGTTTCAATACTCTTTTTGTCTTGGCCAATTATCTTACTTTCCGAAAAAATTCTGTGGGAACGTTCTGCGGAGGGGATTTTTCGTCAGTTTTTCGTAAGTATTTGTGTCGCTAAGGAGACTGGTTGATTTTGTCGAGGTAGAAGTCTTTGTCCATTATTACAATTTTGCCGTCTTTGTCGGATCTACTTATTATAACATCTAACTTTTTTAGCGAGTGGATGGCTATCATGAATCTGCGGGGAACAGGATATTTCTTATGAAGGTCAGTTAAAGCATTTAGTAACACTCCTTTTAAACATATCTCTTCACGGCTGTAGTTTCTGTCAGATATGAATTTATCAAAAGCCACTATGAAGTCTAGGTTGTTTTTGCGGTCTTGCATTAGGGCAAAGGATAAGCCTATAAATTTAAAACTAAATGTTGATTTACATAAGGGGGGTGTTGGATAAAGTTTAAAACTTTGTCTTGTTGTTCAAGATTATTCCATGCGCATTATCTATTAGGTTATTTAACTTGCGTAAAAGTCTGTTGGAATGAGTCACGCTATTATAGGCAGCAATGTCGGAACAGAATGAAATCAGATACCTGTATACGGACCCTTTGGCACTTGACAAAATAATAAAGTTAGTTGAATTATGTGCATCTAATAACGTATTTTTCATTCGGGGAATCATTCTACAAGCAAAATTCGGGTGTAGTATGGGTAGTCCTTTAAGTCCTATTTAGCAATCTGTACATGGAATACTTTGAAACTACAGTAATAAATGCAATAAAACCCAAAAACATGCTGTGGATGAGATACGTGGATGACATACTAACATTTTGGGATAATAAGTGGGGTAATTTTAATGAATTCCTCTCAAAATTAAACGCATTAGTGCCCAGCATCAAATTTAAAGTTGCATGGGAACAGACAACAAAATTCCTTTTCTTGATGTTTTAATAATCAGAGACACGACAGAATACAAATTTACCATATACAGAAAACCAACGTTCTCACTTTCATATATTCACTACTTTAGCTATCATGACAATACTATCAAGATAGGTCTAGCTAGCAACCTATTCTTAAGAGCCTTACGAATTTGTTCCCCAGATTTCCTGGAAAAAGAATTTGAACTAATTCGCAAGCAACTTTCATCTTTAAAGTATCCTGACCATATAATTGAGAAAGCAATTCAAAAGCAAACGTAATTTTCTACCGACCCCTAAAGACAAGACCAGAGACACACCCAACAATAAAATAAAATTCCCCACCTGGAGACGATTAAGAGAGTAACTCACACCCTTGGGAAATCCAACCCTTTTGCATTTACCTACCCAAATACCTTAGCCAAATCCCTGATTAACGTCCAACAAAAGACATCGCCCAAAGACTCTGGGTATATGAGATCCCATGCCAGGACTGTGACCAATCTTACATCGGATTTACAGGTAAATCACCTTCCCCAGAGATTAATACAACACAAACGGTCAGTTAGGTATGGACAACAGAACTCGGCTATTTTCAATCATATAAATGAACATAACCATAGAATAAACTGGAATATGTCACGTGTAATTTATAGCAGCAACTGCCGGTACAAGAGTCAAATGATGGAATCGGCCTTAATAAAAGAGAGCAGGTAATGAACATCTACAAAAGGGAATTGGACATCGGACATCGTCGACGCAGTGTTCATTCAACCAACGCTTAAGAAGATTAAAGGAAGATTATCAGCGGGGGTGACCTAAATTGGCTTACGGCTTACTTGTGGACGAATCTCTTGGTATAAATACCACCTTTTCTGTAAACTTTTCTCATTCATATACCTGAAGAGAGAGACAGCAGTCTCTGAAATATAGTACTTTTCTCTCTACATT
The DNA here is from genome assembly GCF_015104395.2 of Macrobrachium nipponense. Classification (NCBI taxonomy): domain Eukaryota; kingdom Metazoa; phylum Arthropoda; class Malacostraca; order Decapoda; family Palaemonidae; genus Macrobrachium; species Macrobrachium nipponense. The sequence goes on along the minus strand of NC_061098.1, from coordinate 48,697,571 downwards.
TTGGTGTTTTTATGGGTTCCTTTTATTAGATATATATATATATATATATATATATATATATATATATATATATATATATATATATATATATATATATATATATATATATATATATATATGAAACTCTATAGTATACCATATCAAAATGAACTAAGCCCATAAAGACCAGCCATAGGATCAAGAATTACCAGACACCACGTAAACATATATTGGTCTCATTCCACTTCAAACTTTCACCATCCAAATAAGAGAGTATGATTTGACACCTGTCAGCTGATGTTTTTTCTTCTTCTCCAATGTCTCTCGACAGACGTCCCCATGTGTGCTCAAGGGCGGGTCACAGTAACTGCAGTTGAGGGAGAAGTGGTCTCATTGCTGTGCAGAGTCGACGCTTATCCGTCAAATGTGACTTTTTATTGGCTGTTCAACAACACCGTCGATTCGACGCGATTCAGGAAGAATGAGGTGAGTTGGTGTTTACCAAAGGCTTTGGGACCCTTAACTTTTCATTCTCGCTTCTTTTGAATTTTGTGGATTTATTTTTATATTGTTACTCTTATTATTGACACAATATTCCAGGCTAGTTTTTTGTAATTGCATGAGTGTTTATCAAATGCTTTGTGATCTTAAACTTCTATCATTTCTTTCTCATTAGTTTTGCACTTTGGGGATTTATTTTTATGTGGTTTCTGTCGTTATTGGAACATAATCCTCAAGGATAGTTCTTTTTATTACAAGAAAGTTTACTAAATGCTTTGTGGGCTTCAACTTTTCAATTATTCTCATTCTCTTTTATTTTTTTTATTTTTATTTCCATTTGGTATTGCTTGATATTTTTACTGGTGCTATTGACACAGTCCTCAAGGATAGTGCTTTTTAATTGCCCGAATGTTTGTCAAAGAATTCGTGGGCCTAAGCTTTTCAATTCTCGTTCGCCTTTCTTTTTTAGTTTTATTTTCATTGTGCAATTTCTCTATATTTTTGCTCGTACTATTGACACGCAATCCACATCTTTTCCATTGCATGAAAATTTATCAAAAGCTTCGTGGGTTTAACCTTTTCAATTCTCGTTCGCCCTTCTTTTTTATTTTGATTTTCATTGTGGAATTTCTCTATATTTTGGCCCGTATTATTATTAACACAATCGTCAAGGATAACCTGATTTTAATAGCATGAATATGACGTGGAGATTTCGAAAAATTTCTGTTAACTATAGCCTCCCACTGAAATGATTCTCGTTATCTCTGTTAGAGAGATAATGGCATACAGTATATACTCTTTATTATTTACATACTTATAGATTTAAATGGATATATCTTACAATGGGATCCTCATCTCTTTCTTTGGTGAACTGTTCGTCCGGTTCGTAGGATCCAACTCTTACTGTTGATCTAGAATTCATATCTGGGCTTGGGAGCTCATAGCTTCGACTACCAGAAGCAAATACTGGTTGTTTTCACTTTGTAATACTTGGGGGCCTTCGGCCACCTCTTTTGCATTGCTCTATATACGTACTTTGGGCTGTGATGTCTACATATACCAAGCCATTAAATGCCAAAGATGTGATACAAATAGCCTCGTATTGCTGTGGGTACCAGCAGTCTTGATATATCAGAAAATCATTCTGGTTCAGTAACACCTGGAAACAATGTGCAGGTCTTATTAGAGTAGTCATTTTGTGTATGAAATCGTAGCTGATACTCATTCTATTGTAACAGCTTTGGTAGACTTAAGATTAATATGCGGGTGTTTTAGAGTAATCCTTCTCTGCTTGAAATGTAAGAATATGCAGGAATTTTTAGAGCAATCCTTCTCTACATGAAGTCTATATCTGAAACTCATTTTAATTCAATAGCTGTCATGCACTTAGAAACAATATACAGGATTTATAAAGTAACCATTCTCTAGAAGGAAGAGCCACAAAGTTATCTCCATCCATCAGGCAAATAGGTTACCGAAGACGACTAGAGAGCCTGAACATGTATGGCTTAGAAACTCGACGATTGCGAGTACAACTAATTGTGACATTCAAAATACAGAAAGGCATAACAAAAGTAGACAGTAAACTCTTCATATTAGAAGAAATGATGGATGGAAACTTGAACTGAAGAGACACAACACATACCATTGTGGGAACTTCTTCACATATAAGATATGTGACACATGGGATAAACTTCCACCAAAAGTTGTAAACAGCAACAGTGTGGAAAAGTTTAAAAGAAAGCTAGACAAAATCATAAGAACACTGTGAATGAATTTTAAACCGTGATCCTATAGATAAGTGAGCACACGATGTCTCCTCTTAGAGGGACTAATAAGTCTTTGAGACGTCCTAATCCTTGTAACTCCTTGTAACATGAAGTGGAATTATGCTATTCATTCCCCAAACTGTTCAGCCAGTTTCTGTCATGAAGTATTCCAGGATTCTGCATTTAACATAGTTCATTCTCCCTCCAGTCTTTTTACGAGGTAACTACTGACTCTATATTAAACACAATTCACTTTTTCTCTTTTCCAGTACACAATCAGCGGCCTAGAATCCACTCTGCGGTACGTGGCCTATTCGGCGAGGGACTACGGAACCGTCTTTTGCTGGGCTTCGAATTTGGTGGGGAGGCAGGAGGACCCGTGTGCCTTTACTCTGCAGCCGGCAGGTGAGACTCAGGTGTTTAAAGTTCATGTGCCAGGGCCCCCCAAAAGTCATAACTGGAGATTTCAGGAAGTTTAATTAAAAGAAGTTCCTTCCCGCGCTGCGTGCTTCTGTTTACTAATCAACTTTCTGGTGGAAATAACAAGGCAAAAGAACGAATGAAAAACTAGACCTATGTATGCCAGCGTTCAGAATCTATTTGATTTGGTATTCACGAATGTTTTGATGATTTTATTTTTCATTAGCATCCATCCGAAATCGAGAGCTCCTCCTGCGCATATTTTGGGAGCTGAATCCATCAATATATACTCTGCTGAGGAGGCTCAATCAGCGTTCGAGTTTGGCGTGTTTGTTTTCTTATCATTAATAATCAAGGTAGTTTCTTTTTTTTTTTTTTACTTAAGACGATTGAGATCAGATCCATTATGCCCATAAAGGAAAAGTACTCTCTCTCTCTCTCTCTCTCTCTCTCTCTCTCTCTCTCTCTCTCTCTCTCTCTCTCTCTCTCTCTCTTAATTCTGCTCTCGAAGGAAAAGTATTTGGAGTGATCTCCAATACCCACTCTTTTTCTCTCTCTTTCTCTTCGTTATGCCCTTAATTAAAGGAAGAGTCTTTTTAATGATTTACAATACATTTCTCTCTCTCTCTCTCTCTCTCTCTCTCTCTCTCTCTCTCTCTCTCTCTCTCTTAATTCTGCTCTCGAAGGAAAAGTATTTGGAGTGATCTCCAATACCCACTCTCTCTCTCTCTCTCGCTCTCTCTCTCGTCTCTCTCCCCCCTCTCTCTCTCTCTCTTTGTTATGCCGTTAATTAAGGAAGAGTCTTTCTAACGATTTACAATACATCTCTCTCTCTCTCTCTCTCTCTCTCTCTCTCTCTCTCTCTCTCTCTTAATTCTGCTCTCGAAGGAAAAGTATTTGGAGTTATCTCCAATACCCACTCTCTCTCTCTCTCTTAATCTCTCATCTCTCTCTCTCTCTCTCGTCTCTCTCTCTCTCTCTTAATTCTGCTCTCGAAGGAAAAGTATTTAGCGTGATCTCCAATACCCACTCTCTCTCTCTCTCTCTCTCTCTCTCTCTCTCTCTCTCTCTCTCTTTGTTATCGCCTTAATTTTAAGGAAGATTCTTTTTAATGATTTACAATACACCTCTCTCTCTCTCTCTCTCTCTCTCTCTCTCTCTCTCTCTCTCTCTCTCTCTCCATTCTGCAGATTAGTTTTTTGTAAAAATTTTCTAACCAATTATTACGAGTTTTTTATTATTTTTTTTTCTTGCCCATTCATGAAACAAACAAATCCCATTTGGGTCTGAATTTCCTTCAAATTTTTGCTCCTGTTCCTCAATGGATGTGTTCCGCGTTTTCTGGTCCATGTTTCTGGTCCGAATGAACTTCGTTCTTCAGGCTATTAATTCTGAATGGGGAGCTCAGACGTGTATTGGGTTCTGTAGTCTAGATCCTTATAAATCTAGCCACCTGTGGGGGCAAGCCAGCCTCAATGGGTGCCGGCCCCAAGCCCGGATAAATAGGGAGGGTTGGTGTCAGAAGGGCACCCGAACTGTAAAAACCCGACGCCAGAACCAATGAAATGAGTCGGGATATTATGAGAATAGTGCTAGGCGTACTCCGTAAACGACGCACAGACACATCGCCCTAACTCTGTGACAAGGCGAGGGCTACTGCATCATGAGCGGGTGCAGCTAAAGAAGCGAGCTCTAAGTGTGATCAGAATAGGCCAGCTCAATGTTGGGTCTATGACAGGAAGAGGAAGAGAGTTGGCGGAGTTGATGAGGATAAAGAAAGTGGATATTTTTTGTGTGCAGGAAACTCGATGGAAGGGTAATAAAGCTAAAGAACTGGGGGGGGTGGTCAACAAGCTAATCTATAGTGGAGCAAATGAGCAGGGTAGGAATGGCGTTGGTGTAGTGTTGTCGGGGGAAATAAGAAGAATGCAGTGACGGAATGAGTAGAAAGAATGACTGCATTATGAGAGTGAAGATATGTTATGGAGGGGAAACAATGAACATCATTAGCGCTTATGCTCCACAAGTGGGCTGCACAGAGGAAGAAAAGAGCCGTTTATGGAACGAATGAGTGAGGTAACGCAAGAACTGGAAGAGCAGGAGAGGACTGTAGTGAACTTGTGCATGGAGAACATGGGATTGGGGAGAGAAACCCAGAAGGAGAGAGTATAGTAGACTTTGCCGTGTCCTTTGATATGGCAATAGTGAACACATTCTTCAAAAAGAAGAGGGAGCACTTGATAACATACAGGAGTGGCGGTAGATGCACACAAATAGATTACCTCCTTTACAATAGATCAAGGCTGGTGGAAATTAGGAATTGTAAAGTTATCCCGGGTGACCACGTGGCTCCTTTGTATGGATTTAAAGATGAAAAGAGAAAAAAAACGAAAACGAATGGGGTAAAGAAAATCAGTGGTATAAATTGTTAGAGGGATAATGATAAGAAGAGAGAGTTCAGGAGAAGAGTGCTGGGAGAGGTTGATCTGGGAATTGAAGATGTGGGGAAAATGGTGGAGGCATAATGCTCAGTGATTAGAAGACATTGAAAGGAGATACTAGGGGAAACATCTGGATAGTATGGGAGGAAAAGGAGAGCTGGTGGTGGGAGAAGAGCTGGGGGAAGTGGTGAAGGGTAAAAGGGAGGCAAAGAAGAGATTTGAAGAGTCACAGCTGGAGGAGGACAGAGAAAGATTAAGAGAAAGAAACAAAGAAGTAAAAAGGGTGGTAGCTCAAGCTAAGGCAAGGGCATATGAAGAGGTTTATAATGAACTGGAAACCAAGGAAGGGTTGACTAGGATGCTCAAACTGTCAAAAGTAAGAAATAAAAGAACAAAGGACATCACCCATATTAAGCAAATGAAAGATAGAAATGGTACGGTCATAAAAAAGGAAGAAGACATCCTGAAAAGATGGAAAGAGTATTTCGAACAAGTACTAAATGAAGAAAATGAAAGACTTGTAAGAGAGGATGGATAAGTAAACATGGGAATGGTAATGGGGATATCTAGGGATGAAGTGATACGAACCTTAAAACAAAAAGAATGAGGAATGGGAAGGCAACAGGACCTGACTTAATCCCAGTCGAAGTTTGGAAAGCCTTAGGAGAGGAAGGGGTAGACATCTTGTTATACTTGATGGTAAAAATATTCGAACGGAAAAGATACCAGAAGAATGGCGGGAAAGCATATTGATACCTATATTTAAAGGTAAAGGTGATGTCCAGGATGCAGTAATTATAGAGGTATAAAACTAATGTCTCACACGTTGAAGAATTTTGGAAAGAATAATAGTATAGCAGGCTGAGAGGGGAATTAGAATAGGGAAGGAACAGTTAGGATTTATGAAGGGAAGCGGCACAACGGATGGAATATTTTGCATAAGGCGCTAATGGAGAAATTCAGAGGAAAACAACGAGACCTGCATCTGGTATTCCATAGACCTTGAAAAAGGCCTATGACAGAGTGCCAAGGCAAGAAATATGGAGATGTTTGAGGGAGAAGATGGTGCCGGAAAGTATGTCAGAATTATTCAGATGTACAGGAATGTGTATACTAGAGTGAGGAGTAGTGTTTGGAGAGACGGATGGATTTTAGATAGGAGTTTGATTACACCAGGGGTCAGCACTTAGCCCATTCATCTTCAACATCGTGATGGATGTAATGACCAGGGATGTTAGAGAAGCAGTGCCATGGTGCATATTATACGCAGATGACATTGTGTTGTGTTCAGAGGGAGGAGGAGTTGGAGGGGAGGTTGGAGAGTGGAGAGCAGCACTTGAGGAGAGAGGAATGAGAATAAGCAGATCAAAAACCGAATATATGTGTTCCAGTATTACTGAGGACGGTGGAAGTAGTATAAGATTGGGTGGGGAAGAAATAAAGAAAGTACAGAAGTTCAAGTACTTAGGGTCCGTATTAGAGGATAGTGGAAGCATGGACCAAGAGGTGAGACACCGAATTCAGGCAGGATGGAATAACTGGAGGTATGCTGCACAGGGGTCCTCTGTGACAAGAAGGTCCCTCTGAAATTGAAAGAAAGTTCCATAGGACGGTGGTCAGACCAGCAATGTTATATGGAACAGAAACCGCAAGTATGAAGAAACAGAGAGAAGAAGATGGATGTAGCAGAAATGAGAATGTTGAGATGGATGTCTGGGAGTAACAAGGGAAGATAGGATTAGAAATGAGTATATAAGAGGATCGACAAAGGTAGCTGAAATATCGAAGAAAATACAGGAAGGAAGGCTTCGATGGTATGGACACCTGTTACGAAGGGAGGAACGTCATGTTGGAAGCATACGATGGAAATGGAAGTGCAGGGTAGAAGGAAGAAGGAAAGACCAAGAAAGAGATGGCGTGATTGTGTAGGGTAAGATATGGAATTGAAAGGTATAAATGAGAACGAGGCACAGGACAGAAATCGATGGAGACGACTCATTCGCAATGGCGGGACCCCATATAAAAATGGGTTTAAGCTAGGTAAGAAGAAGAAGTCTAGATCCCCTATAAAATGTTCCGTAGAACGCAAAATGTGAAAAGGTCGTCAGAGAATAAAATTGTTTGGGCTTAACTGGGTCCCAGTGTTTTTATGCTTTTTCCATTAAGTATGTTTATTCGAAATAGCTTTCTGAATTGTGCTTTATTGAAGTTATGTGGATCAATTTTAATGATATTTAGCCCATCTTTCGGTTTATATTTTATTAATTAATGTTTTTTTTGTTTGTTTTATGTTTTCCATACAAAGTGTTAATGTTTATGATTTTCCTTTTAATAATATATTTTTAAAGTGTAATGTGATGTTACACAATTGAGTTGATTGAGGGTAAGTTCCAATGATATCTAACCAGACTCTAAATGTTTATATTGCATAAAATATATTCCATCATTGAATCTGATTTCTCGCAATGAGTTAATTTATATTTGACTATCTTTTGCAAAGCTTTAGAAATTATTTACAGTAAAACTAATCAGTTAGTTTAACATACACTTTCCTGGTAAACTTATACATTTTTTGTACAGGAAAAAATGTTTATTAAATTGATTTTAATGTCCAAAGAAAAGAAAAAAAAACTTGAACAAAAAGATTCAAATAAAACCTTTTGTGAAATATGGCCTGTACTTATTATACATAACGCCTGTTATTGCTGACCTGAACGACATTTTAATATCAAGAAACTAAGCGGCGGAAAATTGCCAAAAAAACGCACGATTTTAATGTCAAATAGGTAACAATTCCAAAAAGCAGCAATTCATAATCAAATCCTGGTGACACTGGTTAAATTTAAATGTTCAGAAACGCTTGTTTGTTTTCTAGCTGGTCACATGTAAAATCTAGAGACTATTCTGAATAACAACAATGTCTCCCACTATTCAGAGTATTTTAATTGTAAGTCTCAAAAACTCCTTATCAATAACTACCCAGCCAAAATCCACTATTATTAAAAGTGTTATCTTAATATCCACCCAGGTGGCTCCGGTACAGCGGTTTCATGATTGCGTGTTAGCCAACCAATCAGCTGGTATCGTTGCTGATCACATGTAATAAACCAGGTGCAGGACTGGAGGACTCACCCAGAACTTTCACAGGGTAGGAAGGAGGGAGAACCTATTTGCCATTTTCAATTGTAGGATCATCGTTATGAGTCTGGAGTGTTAAAATTTGGTGTAAGGTCATGATGTGGATGGTAACAACAGTTTGAGAGTATCAAGGGTTAATTTAGACATTTTCCTTTTTTTTAAGGAGATTTGTATTACTATATAACGGGAAATTTATTGTCCATTAGATGAGGATTGGTTTTTGTTAAGCGTTCGCAAATATCAAGACAGAACAGGTTTATGGTTTTATGGGATGAAATAGAACAAGGCGTGAGCAGGCCTCCACATTACTCCGGGCAGTGTGGCAACGATTTTTCCCCTCACGCAGGAAGTTTTGTAAACATTATATTCCCTAACCTTAACGTGAAGTGGCTCTTTCGTAAATTAATGCTTCATACTAAGTACTTGTCATAACTAACAAAGAGCAAATAAAAAGGACACAAATTGAAACACGTTTCAGATATTCTCAGTTATAATGGTACACACAAAATAACCTGAGAAACGATACATACTGAACATTCAGCACACACCGAAATAGATTACAAAACATACTACAAAATCTACCGATAAAAAGAGTAGCCTTTGTTTCACCAACGAAAATTAAAAGAAATACGCTATATTTTAGTTAGAAATAATCTTCTTCTTGTATGTTTCAACATACACCATTAAGTTTATTTTTTGACATTTTCATTCTAACTAAATAAATCATAATATCCTATCACCTATAATTCCTATGGTCTTTAACTTAACGCGCAAAAACGATTTTTCAGACCTCAGACCATTTTAGGCTCCTGTTCCCATAGCACCTTCCCTACACCCCCCAACAAACCAATAACAAAAAAGTAGTTTGTAGGCAAAAAGTTGTAACCGACCCAAAATTAAAAAACTTATCCCCTTCTGTAAATCTGAGCTTCCAGTTTTAAAAGCGCTTTTTGAAAGATAAACGATAAGTTAGGGGAAAACAGAAGAATTTAGGAAAAAAGCCAAAAAAGGAGGGAGGACCAGAGTAAAAAAAGAAGATTTTGGAAAAAGAGAAGACCCCAAGGGGGCAAGGAGGAGGATTAAGAAGGGAAAAACAAAGGAATTTAAAAAGGAGGGGAAGAAACAAATTTTTTAGAAACGGAGAGAAAAAAGGAAGAAAAAGGAATAATTGAAAGAAGAATTTTAGAAGGAACGGAAAAAGAGAGAAGAGGAAAGAAAAAAGTATTTAGAAAAAGGAAAGGAAAAACTTACAGGCCTTTTTTTTTTCCCTTCTTAAACTTTTTTGAAACAGAAAGTTCTCAATCTAATTTTTCGTTGATGAAAAAAGGTTAAAAGAAAACATTCCTTCTACAAATTGATGATATTACGTGAAAACACTCTACATGATAGATTATAATATATATATATATATATATATAATATATATATGATAATTTTATCTATTTATTATATATATATATATAATTGTATAATATTATAATATAATATAATTGACTGGTAACAATGTTTCTGTGAACAACAAGAATTCCATCTATTAGACTAAAAGGCCCATAAAAACAACCAAAATATAAGAAAAAAGAAAAAAATTACTAATATTTACAAGACTGACCTGTCACACCTCCCTCTTCATGTAGATTGAAATGAGAGAAAGTTTACAGAAGAAAAGGTGGTATTTATACCAACGAGGTCCATCCACAAACCAAGCCAATTTAAGTCCCACCCCCGCTGATAACTCTTCCTTTAAATCTTCTTAAGGGTTGGTTGAATTGAAGTAGGGTGGTTTCCGATCGTGTCCAGAAATCCATGCTCCGTTTTGAGATGTTCATTACCTGCCTCTCTTTATTAAAGGTCCGATTTCATCATTTTGACTCTTGTACCGGCAGTGTTGCTGCTATAAATTTACCAAACATGACAAATTCCCAGTTTATTTAATTCTATGGGTTATGTTCATTTACTATGGTTTGAAAATAGCAGAGTTCTGTTTGTCCATACCTAACTGAACCGTTTTGTGTTGTTATTTAATCTCTGGGGTAAGTGGGATTTTACCTGGTACAAATCCAGATTGTAAGATTGGTCACAAGTCCCCTTGGGCAATGGGATTTCGTAAAGTACACCCCAGAAGTCCTTTGGAGGAATGCCTTTTTGTTTGGACGTTAAATGCATGGATTTAGGCTTGGAAAGAAGGTGTTTGGGTAAGTAAATTAAAAACAAAAAGGGTTCGATTTTCCGAAGGTGGATTGGTTTATTTCTTTCTTAATCGTGTCCAGGTGGGGTAATTATTTATTTTAATTGTTGGGTGTATCTCTGGTCTTGTCTTTAGGGGGGTCGGTAGAAAATTAACGTTTGGCTTTTGTGAATTGCTTTCTCAATTAAATATGGTCAGAGGATATTTTAAAGACGAAAGTTGCTTGAGAATCATAGTTCAAATTCTTTTTGACCAGGGAAGTTTCTGGGGAAACAAATTCCGTAAGGCTCTTAAGAACAAGTTTATCTAGCTACCACCTAAGCTTGAATAGTACTCGTCGTCGATAGACTAAAGTAGTGCAATGTAATGAAAGTTGAGAAACGTTGGTTTTTCTGTATATGGTTGAATTTGTATTTCTGTCGTCATCTCTGATTATTTTAAAACATTCAACGAAAAGGAATTTGGGAATTTTGGTTTGTCCTGTTTTTCCCATTCAAACTTTAAAAAATTTGATGCTGGGCACTAATCTGTTTTTTAATTTCGTCGAGGAAAGTTCAATTAAAATTTGGCCCCACCCCCCTATTATCCCAAAAGAAAAGTGTTAGGATGATCATCCACGTATCTCATCCCCAACAGCAATTTTCTTTTTTTGGGTTTTATTTGCATTTATTACTGTAGTTTCAAAGGTATTCGCCATGTACAGATTGGCTAGAAGCAGGAACTTGAAAGGACTACCATAACTACACCCGCAATTTTTTGCTTATAGAATTGATTCCCGAATGAAAATACGGTTATTAGAATGCACATAATTCAACTAGCTTTATTATTTTTGTCAAGCGCCGAAACAAGGGGAAATGATCTGAATAGGGGGATAATGGTTTTACCCTTAAAAACTGAAGAACGTCCTGTACTGGTACTTTAGTGAACAAGGGTTAATCTACGTTCCAATGGCTTAAAAGTTTTTAATGTTGTTTGAAGTGGTATTATGTGGCGTTCTCTGAATTTGTGACAAAAACTCTTGCCGAATGGTTTAATGTGACTGGGAGAAAAGGTGCCTAAAAAAGGGTAAAAGGAGGCCAGCTAAGCCATTTAAAATTTGTAAAATTTTGTAATTGAAAGCTCCGGCACATGAACGATGGGTCTGAATGGAAGATTGTCATTTTTGTGAAGTTTTGGGGAAGGCCCTAAAAATACAAATAGGTAAATTTAGGATTTAATTACTTTAATTTAAGTTTCTCTAATAGTTCAATACTGCTTTTTGTCCTTTGCCAATTTATCTTACTTTCCGAAAAGAAAATTCTTTGGGAACGTTTTTGGAGGGGATTTTTCGTCAGTTTGGCTTTCGTAATGTTTTGTTTGGTCGCTACGGAGCTGGTTTGATTTTTGTCAAGGTAAGGTAAGAGTTCTTTGTTTTTCCATTATTTACGATTTTGCCGTCTTTGTCGGAATCTTACTTATTATAAACATCTAACTTTTTTAGCGAGTGGAATTGGCTATCATGAATCTGGCGAGGAACAGGATATTTCTTTATGTAAATCAGTTCAGTTTAAAGCATTTTAGTAAACACTTTTTTACCTTTTAAAACATATCTTCTTTCAACGGTTGTAGTTTTTGGTCATAATATGAATTTACTCAAAAGCCACTATGAAGTCTAGGTTTGTTTTTGCGGGTCTGGCCATAAGGGGCGAATGGATAAGCTATAAATTTAAAACGAAATTGTTGATTTACAGTAAGGGGGGTTGTTGGATTAAGTTTAAAAACCTTTGTCTTGTTGCTCAACATTATTCCACGCACTATTTGTCTATTAGGTTATTTTAACCTTGGCGTAGAAAGATCTGTTGGAAGATGAGTCAACGCTATTTATAGGCAGCAATGTCGGAACAGAATGACAAATTCAGATACCTGTTATATGTGGTCCGTAAGTGAGGGAGGGCGAAGTATTAGAACTGGGTTTTCAATATCATCACCTGCGTAGTATGAAGAAATGTCGTTTTTCGTATCGGTGATTCTTTCCTCCAGGTAAAATCTTGTGTGAGAGAGGGAGGGAAGGGGGTCCGAATTGCAGAGTGCCATTCTCCCGAATTCCCCGTTACATTTTTGGTAGTACTTTGCTCTTTGAGGGCATTCTTTCTAAAACAAAAAGTGTTTTTGGTTTTTCTAGCCGTTGTTAGTCTGAATCAGTTCTTTCTTTCAACAAACTTGCGAAAGATTGGCTTGACTTCTGGAAGTGGAGGTGCAAGAATCCTGGAAAGGCGGTTGAATTCCAAGGTAATGGGCTTCAAAATGACTGGTACAACCAATGTTTCTGTAACAACACGAAATTCCATCTAATAAAAGGAAAAGGGCCCAATAAAGAAAAACAACCAAAATATAGAGAAAAAAGTACTATATGTTTCAGAGACTGCTGGGCCTCCCCCTACTTCAGGTAGATGAATGAGGAAAAAGTTTACAGGAAAAGGTGGTAATTTATACCAAGAGGTCCATCCACAAACAAGCCAATTTAAGGTCAACGCCCCCGCTGATAATCTTCCTTTAATCTTCTTAAGGGTTGGTTGAATGAAGATGGTTGTCGATCGTGTCCGCAAACTCCCATGCTCCTTTTGAGATGTTCATTAACCTGCCTCTCTTTTTATTAATGGCCGATTTCCATCATTTGACTCTTGTACCGGGGGGGGGGGGGGCAGTTGCTTGCGATAGAAATTACACGTGACGCACAAATTACCAGTTTTATTCTATGGTTATGTTTTCATTATTTATTGGTTGAAAATAGCAGAGTTTCTGTTCTCCCAGTCACATTAAACATTCGGAAGATTTTTGTCACAAATTCAGAAAGCAAGCACATTACCACTTCCACAACCATAAAACTTTTAAGAAGCCTTGACGTAGAATTCCCTGTTCACTAAAGTACCAGTACAGGACGTTGTTTCTTCAGTTTTTAAGGGTAAAATTAGCACCCCCTAGTTTCAGATCATTCCCTTGTTTGGCGCTTGACAAAATAATAAAGCTAGTTGAATTATGTGCAATCTAATAACGTATTTTTCCATTCTGGAATCATTCTACAAGCCAAAAATTCGGTGGTAGTATGGGTTTTAGTTCGCCTTTAAGTCCTGTTCTAACCAATTCTGTACATTTGGAATACTTTGAAACTACAGTAATAAATTGCAACTAAAACCCAAAAACATGCTGTGGGATGAGATACGTGGATGATATCCTAACATTTTGGGATAATAGGTGGGGCTAATTTTAATGAATTCCTCGCGACAATTAAACACATTAGGTGCCCAGCAAATGCAAATTTGAAAGTTGAATGGGAAAACAGACAACATAAAATTCCTTTTCTTGATGTTTTTTTTAAGTAATCAGAGATACGAACAGAAATACAAACTTCACCATATAACAGAAAACCCAACGTTCTCGACCCTTTCATACATTTCCCACAGACTTTAGCTATCACGACAGTACTATCAAGAATAGGGTTGTAAGCTAGTATCTTATCTTGTTCCTTTAAGAGCCTTAACGAATTTTGTTTGTTCCCCAGAATTCCCTGGAAAAAGAATTTGAAACTAATTCGCTAAGCAACTTTCGTCTTTAAAATATCCCTTGACCATATTAATTGAGAAAGCAATTCCACAAAGCAAACGTTAATTTTCTAACCGACCCCCTCAAAGACATAGACCAGAGATACACCCAACAATAAAATAATAAGTTCCCCCACCTGGACACGATTAAGAGAATAACCAATCCCTTCGAAAATCGAACCCTTTTGTATTTACTTTTACCCAACAACCTTAGGTCCAAAATCCCTGATTTAACGTCGCCAACAAAAGGCATCTCCAAAGGACCTCCTGGGGTATACGAAATTCACCCATGCCATGGACTGTGACCAATCTTACCAGTCGGATTTACAGGTAAATCCCTTTCCCCAGAAGATTAATACAACAACAAACGTCCAGTTATGGTATGGACAACAGAACTCTGCTTATTTGTTTTTCCAACCATATAAATGAACATAACCATAGAATAAACTGGAATTTGTCACGTGTAATTTATAGCAGCAACTGCACCGGTACAAGAGTCCAAATGATGGAATCCGCCTTAATAAAAAGATAGAGGCAGGTTAATGAACATCTCAAAAGGGAGCAATGGATTTCGGACACGATCAGACAACTCCTCTTCATTCCAACCAATCCACCCTTAAGAAGAAATTTAAACAAAGGAAGATTATTCAGCGGGGGTGACTTAAATTGGCTTGGTTTGTGGATCGGACCTCTTGGTATAAATACCACCTTTTTCTTGTAAACTTTTTCTCATTTCAGCCTACCTGATAAGGAGGGGACAGCAGTCGCTGAAATATGAGTACTTTTTTCTTTTTTCCTATATTTTGGTGTTTTTATTTTTTGGGCTCCTTTTTTGATTAGAAATATATGTATATATATATATAATATATATATATTAATATTTTAGTAATTATAAGATTATAATGAATATAAGATCTTATATTATTATTAATGAAGAATCCTTCACACGGAATTTAATCAAATTCTACCCTGTAAAATTTCTTTCCTTCAAACAAATTATCAAAATTACATTTTTGTGACCATCATGCTTCTTTATGACCAAGGTTTTTTTGCATTCTTGAATCACAGCCTTCCAAATGCCGACTTTCCTTTTCCGGCAAACAGGAATAAAAGAAAAAATACCATTTTTCAACTTACTTTTTTTCATTTATTTGAGTAAAAGTTCCAAGCCTCCCAGTTTGCGCAAATCATAGCTGTTTCAGTACGGTAGCAAACGTTATCACAGCTTCCTGAGGGGTAGAAGGTATCCTAGATGTTCCCTAGACCGAGAACATGTTAAGTGAAGACCATCCCCAGGGGGAACCGACCTTGTTTCGTCGAAATGCTAAATAGGCTGGGGAGAAGAAGCCCTTCCCAAGTAAGGAGGTTGCTAAGGAGAATGTTAGGAGATATTTAGCCAGAATTATCTCCCCACTAAAGTGTATAACATTCACCCGTGTTATTAAGAATCGTCTGATGGTTTTTGTTGGTGTAGATTAGATACGTACTCATTTAATTATTGAAGTGTCAATCATATGTTTTTTTAGCGCTATCCCAACGATTTTGATAATGAGCATTACTTACTGTGGCTAGTGTCCAAAGTATTTGTGGATTCCACAAATACTTTGACACTAGCTATAGTAAGTTTAAAACACACACACACTTATATATGTATAAATGAATCACGGAAAAAATGATACGTGATGAATATATAAATAAAGAGAAATTCCAGCGAGAGAACGACGGAGTTCTGCAAGGCCTTTCGACCTCTTGTCCTTGCACAACTCCATTGTTTGTGTTTCCTTTGTGGAATTTCTCTTTATTTACAAACACACACACACACACACACACACACACACACACACACACACACACTATATATATATATATATATATATATATATATATATATATATATATGATTATATATATATAGTATATATATATCTTTATATATATATATATATAGATATATATAATACATTATATATACATATATACTACAATAAATACATGCATACATTCCTGCATGCATGCATACATACATACAAGAGCATCATCATAAAAGAACCCAAATGTACACCTATATATATAACCCAGCATTTCTCCCTCAATACGAATTCATTAAAATATATTTCATTCCTGTTAGATAACTTATTCCTTTGGGGGTATTCTCCCCCCTACCTCCCCCCCCCCCCACCACGCACCCCCCCCCCCCCCCCCCCCCCCTAAAAGTAAGTTAATGAGAGTCAGGTAGCAGCAGGCAGGGACATTATAGAACCATCGTATTTCAGTGACCTGAATATTAATGCAAGAGAGATTTATAATAGGTCTTGGATTCCGCAGACTGGTGCATCTGTCGCCTAGTTCAAATTGGAGTTGTAAAGTTTGTTTAATTTTATTCCTGACTTTAAAATTCTTCGTGCCTGTTTTATGCAGTACTAGCTGACCAACCCGGCATTGCCCAGGAAAACATTGAATGACAATCGAGGAACTCCCCCTCTCTTTCCTCCCAAAACCCCTCTACTCTCTCTCTCTCTCTCACTCAATTCTCCTCTCTCTTACTGTTTCTCTCTCTCTTACCCTCTCCCTAACCTGTTAAGATTTTATTGAAATAAGCTTCACTTAATGTAAATATTGGAGTTTGTTGTTGAAAATGTAACTGAATGCGGGTATTCGAAATAGTTTTTTTGCACTTTAATTGTTGGCAATATTCGTTTTAACAGAATTTTCAAGATATGTTTTCGAAATGGCATCTTGACTTCTTGAAGATATATTCTCCGAAGTTGAAAAGCACTATTGTTTCTTCCTTGGTCTTATATCTATTTTTTTAAACCAGTTAGACCTTCCATAATCAACATAAGAATCCTATTTTTCTCATCTTTGTAAATTTGGACTAATCTTTTTTGTACTAATCTTGTTTTATTTATTGAGTTATGACCAGAATTTTATTTTGTTTTTATATATATATATATAATATATATATATATATATATATATATATATATATATATATATATATATATATATTTATATATATATATATATATATATATATATATATATATATATATATGTATATATCTGTGTGTGTGTGTGTATGTACTGCACACACACACACACACACACACACACACACACATATATATATATATATATATATATCTATATATATATATATATATATATATATATATATATATATATATATATATATATATATATAGTGTGTATATAAAAAGAAAAGGAAAAGATAGAGAGAGAGATTTACCTACTCTCCTCACTTTAGTTCACATCAAAACACAAACGAATCACCACCATCAATTCCCTCCACCTTTCTCTTTCCAGAGCTGCCGTTTATTCTTCTGGGGTTTCTGAGCCGGTCCGGGTCCTGGAAGGGATGTCCCCCGTCTTCACAGTGGAGGGCCTGGCCCCTGGAGAGGACTACGTTGTTACCTTGACGGCCATCAACCGGAGGGGGTCATCCCCACCTGTCTCCCTAGAGGCTTTCACTCTCAAAGTTGCGGAGAATAGAATGAGTGAGTGTCAAGTTGTGGTTGAAGGTTCCTGTGGAATTACTTTTATTTTTGTTGGGGGTGTTATAGGAGTCATTTATTAAGGCATGAAGGTTGAGAAGGGAATTCGAGCTTACCTTTTATAATAAATCATTTATTATTGTGTCTATTTTATCGCTATTATTATTATTATCCCACACGTACTGTGGAAATGCTTTATCTTTGAAGGTTCTACCTTTTATTTTCAATAAGTTTCAACGATCCCCTACGATTTGCTTTATATATATATATATATATATATATATATATATATTATATATATATATATATATATATATATATATACTATATATTATATATATATATAGATATACAGACTATACCAATCAGTACTACATATTTCCCTCTGCAATCAGTGAAACATTCAACAATCAAATTATACCTTTTCTTGCCCTTACAGTTTCAGGAGTATCGAGTACCCAGCCAGAGCCTGAAGACACCCCACCGGGGGCTGTGTCCCCCCTTCTTGGGGTCTTCCTGGGGATCGTGGGCGCCTTCCTCCTGCTGGCCACTGCCGTGGTCTTCGTCACCAGAAAGCACTGTTCTAGGGACTCTGCAAGCACTCCTGATCTTGTTGCAGGACAAGGTAAGGACTATGAGGGACCTTTGGCCATCGTCTGTGTTGGGTTTTTCGTTGAATTAGGAATTTGGGGATTAGCAAGGATATGAGGATATTTAGGAAAATTTTGTCATCATCTCAGAATGAATTATAATGTTGCCTTATTGAAAGCTAGAATATTTTTAGAGAATACTGATATTTTTTATGAGGCATTTATAATGAAAGATAATGAATAAATGTTTTTTTAAGAATTCATCAATTAGGAGATTCCTAGCCTTACTCTGATATTTGTAATGAAAATGTATTGAAATGGGGGAGTTTTTAGTTAATGATGCCTTATTTGAACTTCAAATAATTATATAATTATGTTAATTAATAAGTTTTGGAGATTATCAAAATTATACAGCCGTTTATGATGATTTTGTGATGATTAAATTATTATAAAGGGGTATTTATAGTTAATGATACCTTATGCAAAAGCTAGAATCATTATCTGCAAGAGATATTATCAGCTTTCTTACATTCCACTAAATCATTTAGTTGTCACATTCGCAAACATGTTTCCTTTTTCAAGAAATGGATCCAAGCAAGTTAATTTACTTCATCTTCCTCTGAATAAACATCACCAAACCAAAATTGTCACAATTCTCTAACTCCATTCACCTTCATGATTC
The DNA here is from genome assembly GCF_015104395.2 of Macrobrachium nipponense. Classification (NCBI taxonomy): domain Eukaryota; kingdom Metazoa; phylum Arthropoda; class Malacostraca; order Decapoda; family Palaemonidae; genus Macrobrachium; species Macrobrachium nipponense. The sequence goes on along the minus strand of NC_061098.1, from coordinate 48,678,773 downwards.
ACTATTTCCACCAGGCCTTGAGGCTAAGGAAGGAAAGAACAAACAAGGTTTGGGAAGGACCTTCTGGGCGAAGGATTATTTCCAGGGGGTCCACGATCCCCGGACCCCACACACCAGCCCGACCTGACCGAAATCTGGACCCCTTTCCCTTGTGAGTAATTTTGATGTGTAGTTAATTCATTTAGGACTGGTGAGGAAAAATTGGTATTTATTGCCAGTAGTTGTTTTAATTACAGCTGTGACCCAAAATATTCGTGCTTTATTATCGCCTGTTTGTTTTTCAGGAATTTTCAGTGGGGAGTTTTTAGTTCATGTTTAGCCAAAATATATTGTTTG
>NC_061098.1:48665939-48677937 GCF_015104395.2 Macrobrachium nipponense | reverse complement strand
CGATGTGCAAACGAGATGCCGAGTGTTTTCACGGCTCAGTGATAAAGAGACAGACAGACAGACAGACAGACAGACAGACAGACAGACGGATTATCAGGCTTCAAAGAGAAATCTAGAGCGGGCTCTCTCTTTAATCTTGTTATTGAAACTCATGGAAATTGATTCGTTTATCTCGGGATGATGCAAATGACGACAGAATTGCTGGTTCTGCTTTTTTTTTTTACTTTTTTTTTTAAGCTTGGATGCTCTTTGTATGTAAATGGGATTAAAGTTTGTGCAATATGTTTCTGTATGTGTGTGTGCAGGTTTGTTATGTGCATATATGTGTGTGTGTGTGTGAGTGTTGTGTGTATGCACACATATACATAACAAACCTGTGCGCGCACGCGCGCGCGTGTGTGTGTGTGTGTTATCTGTGTAATATTTTAATTGCACCTCTGATAACCTTCAGTAATAATGGCCTTCTGAGTAGCTTCGAATTCCATTCAAATTAGTTTTGTCCACCGTAAAATGCATTGCATATATTTTTCTTTACGCCTCTGTGTTCAATTCATTTCCCTTACTCATAGGATTGTTAATTTCATGCAGATTCTATTCTCAACTCCTGAAACACTGGTTTTGCATAAAGAATGGATAGTTCGTAAAGGGATGGTGCGCTAATTGTATTCTCATTGTATTCCAATTATCAATTATATATTTTGTTAAATTCGTTTATTAGTTTGTTACCTTTGTTTATTTTCTTTTTTAATAAGTGACCTTTCTTTCATCACTACTCATAATCTTCTGTTACTCCCTTCTAATGATCACCAGAGATTCTTTGAAAGCTTGAATTCCAAGTCAATGGCCCCTTTTATGGGCTTGTCCTATTTCAATAGAGTTCATCTTCTGAATAATAATGATAATACTCTATCTTATCATTCAGTTCACTACGTAATATTACAGCATATAAGAATCATTAAATTACCGAGGAAAGGACCCCTTTTTATGAATAGGCAGAAGATAGTTCACCTACGTAAACAGGAGGATCACCTTTAAATCTGTATATATAGTAAGGGAGTATAATTTTCTTAGTCAATGTTACGTAAGGCTTAAGGAAATACTCATCATCACTGTCTGCTCCAATCAATGAAAGTACTGAACCACTCTTATTATTATTTTTTTTTTTTTTTTTTTTTTTTTTTTTTGCTCTATCACCAGTCCTCCAATTCGACTGGGTGGTATTTATAGTGTGGGGTTCGGGGTTGCATCTTGCCTCCTTAGGAGTCCATCACTTTTCTTACTATGTGTGCCGTTTCTAGGATCACACTCTTCTCAATCAGTCCTGGAGCTACTTCAGCCTCTAGTTTTTCTAGATTCCTTTCAGGGATCTTGGGATCGTGCCTATGCTCCTATGATTATGGGTATCGATTTCCACTGGCATATCATATCCTTCTTATTTCTATTTTCAGATCTTGATACTTATCCTATTTTTCCTACTCTTTTCTCTTCAACTCTGGTGTCCCATGGTATTGCGACATCAATGAGTGATACTTTCTTCTTGACTTTGTCAATCAACGTCACTTCTGGTCTATTTGCACGTATCACCCATCCGTTCTGATACCATAGTCCCAGAGGAGATCTTTGCCTGATCGTTTTCTATCACTCCCTCAGGTTGGTGCTCGTACCACTTATTACTGCAAGGTAGCTGATGTTTCTTGCACAGGCTCCAGTGGAGGGCTTTTGCCACTGTATCATGCCTCTTTTTGTACTGGTTCTGTGCAAGTGCCAGACATTCGCTTGCTATGTGGTTTATGGTTTCATTTTTCGTATTGCACTTCCTACATATGGGAGAGATGTTATTTCCGTCTATCGTTCTTTGAACATATCTTGGGGCTTAGGGCCTGATCTTTGTGCAGCTGTTATCATTCCTTCAGTTTCCTTCTTTAGCTCTCCCCGTCTGTAGCCATTGCCAATTGTCATCGCTGGCTAGTTCTTTAGTCTGTCTCATGTATTGTCCGTGCATTGGTTTGTTGTGCCAGTCCTCTGTTCTGTCTGTCATTCTAATGTCTCTGTATATTTCTGGGTCTTTGTCTACTTTTATTAGTCCTTCTTCCCATGCACTCTTTAGCCACTCGTCTTACCTGGTTTTCAGGTATTGCCCCAGTGCTCTGTTCTCGATGTTGATGCAGTCCTCTATACTTAGTAGTCCTCTCCCTCCTTCTTTTCGTGTTATGTATAGTCTGTCCGTATTTGCTCTTGGGTGTAGTGCTTTTGTGTATTTCATATGTTTCCTGGTTTTCTGATCTATGCTGCGGAGTTCTGCCTTCGTCCATTCCACTATGTATCTGATTACTGGCACTGCCCATGTATGTTTCTGCTTTTATCAGATTTCCGGCGTTGAGTTTTGACTTGAGTATCGCCTTGAGTCTCTGCATATATTCTTTCCTGATCGTGTCCTTCATCTCTTGGTGTTTTATATCCCCTCCTTCCATTATTCCCAGGTATTTGTATCCTGTCTCATCTATGTGTTTGATGTTGCTCCCATCTGGTAGCTTTATCCCTTCAGTTCTCGTTACTTTGCCTTTTTGTATGTTGACTAAGGCGCATTTTTCTATTCCAAACTCAATCCTGATGTCCCCAGATACAATCCTTACAGTCTGGATTAGGGTATCTATTTCCTTGATGCTCTTACCATACAGCTTGATGTCGTCCCATGAAACATCAGATGGTTGATTCTGTGCCTTTTTACCCGGCATCCATCTTCTGTAGTACTTTTGTTATGGGAATCATGGCCTACTACGAAGAGTAGTGGGGACAGTGAGTCGCCCTGGAAGATCCCTCTCCTGATATTAACCTCTGCTAGTCTTATTCCAGAGCTTGTAAGTATTGTATTCCAGTTGCGCATTGTATTTTTGAGGAAGCTGGTGGTGTTTTCCTCTGCCCCATATATTTTCAGGCATTCTATTAGCCATGTGTGTGGTATCATGTCGATGGCTTTCTTATAGTCTATCCATGCCATGCTTAGGTTTGGTTTTCTTCTCCTACGTTCTTCATTACCATTTTGTGTATTCAGGAGCTGGTCTTTTGTGCCCTACACTTCCTTCTGCAGCCCTTTCTGTTGGTGGGGGATGGTGTTTGTATCCTAGGTAGTTGTAGTTGTATAGCCTTTCACTGATGATACCTGTTAGTAACTTCCACATTATTGGTTGGCAGGTGATAGGCCTGTAGTTACTGGCTATATTTCCCTTACTCTTGTCTTTTTGTACTAAGGATGTTCTTCCTGTGGTCATCCATTTGGGTGCATGGTGATTTGAGATACAATGCTGGAGTTGAAGTTTTTGAGCCAGTATCCTTGGACTTCATCGGGACCTGGGGCTTTCCAGTTTGGCATTTTCTTTAGTTGGTGTCTGAGTGTGTCTGTCGTGATCTCTGTGAATCTTTGTTTTATTTTCCCTGTTTCCTCTTCCTTGACTTCCTGGAGCCATGTTGCATGTTTTTTGTGTGATACCGGATTGCTCCATATGTTTTTCCCCAGAGTCTCTTACTTGGTTCGGCTTCAGGAATTTCTGGGTGGTTGTCTTCCCCTCTTAGTTGGCTGTATAGTCTTTTCTGGTTGGTTCCGAATAGTTTGTTCTGTTGGTATCCCTTATTCCTGTTCATGTACCGTTGGATCTTATGTGCTTTGGCCTTAAGCCTCTGTTTTATACATCTTCTATTGTGTGTTTAGCCGTCCACCCCCCCCCCCCCCCCCCCCCCCCCCCCCCCACCCCCCCCCCCCCCCCCCCCCCCTTGTACTTTGTATGTCTCGTTTGAGTTTCCTCCCTGTTTTCTTGCTTCTTTAGCATTTTTTCTGCCATCTCTCTTTCAGTTTACTCAAGTCAGATCTCATCACCATGATTTGCTTTTCCAGGCGCCTTTTCCAAGGAGGTTGCTGTTTTGGTTTCTGTTGGGTTGGTTGTGCTGGTGGTGTTGGTGTTCGAATCCCCATCAGTTCTGCTACGAATCTTGCTCCTGCATATGCCAAATTATTTGTTTCTGTGATACTGGTGGTGTGTATTATGCCCATTATTTCATTGACCTCACTTGTTTTCTCCCTTAATTTCTTGGTGTTGTAGGGTTCATGGAGGGGATCTTGTTTTCTTGTATCTGGCTCCATCCATTGTCTAATCTTTTCTACCCATTCCGTCCTCTCTGTTACTTCGTCCGGTGTTCTTCGTGTGTCGTTGTTTGATACCTCATCCTCCCTGTCGTCTTCTGTGGCATCGTCTCTAAGTTCGTCTTCGTGTAATTCATTGTCGTGTGACATTTCCCTTTCCAGTTCTTCTCTTTCTGTTGGGTAGAACAAGTTCTTTTTCTTTATGTTCCTTACGTGGTCTTCGTCGGGTTGCTTCTGATGTAGCATCTCCATATTTCCTTATTTTCTTCTCTTGTCCATTTCTTCCTTTTTGCTTCTGTAGCTCCAATCTCAGGCTGTTGATTGGTGTCGTTGTTGTGATCAGTTGCTGGATGACGACCTCCAAGTACCTGACCGTCTTCCCCTTCAATTGGGTTGAATACCTGGTTGCCGGACGAAGCTCCTCTGTTGCCAGAGGTTCCATTTACGTCGTTGTCGTTTATTCCTTCATTTCTTTCCATCATTGCTGAGTTTTGCTATTTAACCCATAGCTGGACCCTACCCCATCAGGGATAGGTACTCATTTACAGCTGAGTAGACTGAGGAAATTATGGTAAAGATCCTTTCCCAAGGAATCAACGCCGAGGAGAGCGGTCACCCATCCAACGACTGACCAGCCCCAATGTTCCCCAATGTTGCTTAACTTGACTTAAGTCCATTGACGACCTAACCCACTCCTCCACGGCGCCACATATTATTATTATTATATTATTATTATTATTATTATTATTATTATTATTATTATTATTATTATTATTGTTGTTGTTGTTGTTGTTGTGTTGTTGTTGTTGTTGTTGTTGCTGTTGTTGTTGTTGTTGTTGTTGTTGTTATTGCTGTTGCTGAAAAAGAAACCCACAAAATCACTGTGTAACTTGTTTACTTATAAGTATTTACATTTAATTTTACTCCACACTCGAGTACTTTCAGGCCCTATCTGTGGCCCATTTTCAAGAGATGTTTGGGATGTCAGCCTGGGTCAAGGCCCAACGGTCTTCTGGAACTTCTCGTGGAACTGTCATTTATGTGATGGCTGTTCTGGTTTCCATGAGAGTTGCCAATCCCCTCTTGTCACTCTGATATCCTAAGCTGATGGTCAATGGGATTAACCCTTGTGGTAAGGGAGTGGTCACCAAAGTCAGCAGGGTCAATCTTAGCTTCTTTTAATATCAAAGCTCAGCTTATGGGATCTTCTGAGGTAAAAACTTTGTTTCCTTCTATTACTTTAATCTAATTTTGTTGCTTTTGTATATAAGCCTACTGTTTTTGAAATCCATCCTATGGTCATTTTCCCAACAATGCCTAGCTATAGCACTCCCCTGAGAGGTAAGACTGCTAGGCCTTGACCCAGGTTGACATCCCAAACGTCTCTTGAAAATGGAACACAGATAGGGCCTGAAAGTACTCGAGTGTCGAGTAAAATTAAATTAAATACTTATAAGTAAACAAGTTACACAGTGATTTTGTGGGTTTCTTTTTCAATCTTCAGAAAAAAACTGAAAGAAGAAGTTTTGGTTTTTATTATTATTATTGTTATATCATCATCATCATCATCATCATTATTATTATTATTATTATTATTATTATTATTATTCTTATTATTATTATTATTATTATTTTATTATTATTATTATTATTATTATATTTCAGATCACACTTCAATATTCATTTGAAACAAGCCCACAGGGGTCATTCACTTGAAATTCAAGCTCCCAGAGAATTATTATTATTATCTTATTATTATTATTATTATTATTATTTTTTTTTTTTTTTTTTTTTTTTTTTTTTTTTTTTTTTTGTTTTTTTTTTTTTTTTTTTTTTTTTTTTTTGCTCTATCACAGTCCTCCAATTCGACTGGGTGGTTTTTTTTTATAGTGTGGGGTTCCGGGTTGCATCCTGCCTCCTTAGGAGTCCATCACTTCTCTTACTATGTGTGCCGTTTCTAGGATCACACTCTTCTGCATGAGTCCTGGAGCTACTTCAGCCTCTAGTTTTTCTATTATTATTATTATTATTATTATTATTATTATTATTATTATTATTATTATTATTATTATTATTATTATTATTATATTATTATTATTATTATTATTTGAAAGAAGTTTGCAAAAGATAATAGGAATTGCAAGAAGAAACTGGGTATTAGAAAATAAAAGAATAAAAGTGAGATTAATAAACGAATAAATATAAATCTGCCTTCTATTGATTTCGTGATGCTATGACGAGTCACAAACAATTTTCCCTTGAAATCAGAGCTGGCTCTCAAACCTCTGTTCACAATGCTATTTCAGATAAGTAAATATCATTTCATAGACTTTTTATCCACCTACGTAATGTATCAGAAGCTCTCACATGAACTAGATTTATCCCCTGACATTCATATCCTATTGAGCAATTGTTTCCATTCATGAAGGCATACACGATATTAACCTTTGATATTTGATATGTCACCATATCGTATTGTGTTCTAATCCTCTCTTTATTAAAAATATTCCTTTAACATATAAGTATCATGAATATATAAACAAACAAGATCAAGAATATTATAGTAAATATAGCTGTCGTGTTTTATTGGGAAAGCTGGTTTCCCTCAAAATTGATTTAATCCTTACTTAGTGGTTAAACATGAACACTGCATCACTATTAACAAATAGAATCGAGCCTTGCATAGGGATGACCTTTACAAATCACTTAATGGCAGACCATTCTTTGAAAACTTGCTGTATATATTATTAATTTGCTTACGTTATTAATAATTACTTATTTGTTAATTAATCTTTTTTTTTTCAAATAACTGATCTGCTCGTTCTGTATTTTCCTTTACCGTCTGTTATTTCTATCATGAACACCATAATATTCTTTGGAAGCTTGAATTTCAAGTCAATGGCTCCTGTGGTGGGCTAATTCCATATGAATATGGTTCATCTGCTAATTATAATAATAATAATAATAATAATAATAATAATAATAATAATAATAATAATAATAATAATAATAGAAAGAGAGGGGAAAATGGATAAGTATTAAGACCTGAAAATAGAAATAAGAAGGATATGGGATATGCCAGTGGAAATTGTACCCATAATCATAGGAACACTAGGCACGATCCCAAGATCTCTGAAAAGGAATCTGGCAAAAGTAGAGGCTGAAGTAGCTCCAGGACTCATGCAGAAGAGTGTGCTCCTAGAAACGGCTCACATAGTAAGAAAAGTGATGGACTCCTAAGGAGGCAGGATGCAATCCGGAACCCCAAACTATAATTACCACCCAGTCGAATTGGAGGACTGTGATAGACAAAATAATAATAATAATAATAATAATAATAATAATAATAATAATAATAATAATAATAATAATAATAATAATCATACTATAATGGGCGTAATGTCTGTCTGTCTGTCTGTCTGTCCGTCTGTCATTCAATCACGGCCAAACGGCTGGTCAGACGGGCATGAAACTTGGCAGGGTTGTGGTGGGGACCCCTAAGATGGTTTGTAATGGGGTTTCATCCAACCTACCCTCCTCCTTTGTAGGGGTGGGGGTGTGAAAGGGATTCCCTGAAACGGAGCTGTTTCTGGCCGTGAAACGAGGCTGGTTATTCCCGTAGACTTAGTTACTTTACGATTTTTCATACATAATTTCTGTACAACTTCCCCGGAGAAAGTTGCGAATATTTCAGCTCGGACACAATAGAAGATGAAAATTATCATCAATATCCACAAGATTTTTTGAATAGCTTAAATCCATCGGGACTGCCAGTGCACAAAATAACATTGAAGAAGTACTGCCCGGTAATGTTGCTTCAGAATTTCGATCCTGCCAATGGACATAATAAAAAGGAAACTGACAAGTTCCTACTTTCTACTCTTTTTTGGAAGACACAGGATCATAAGAGCATTTATCAGTAGCCATAACACACTGACATACAAGTTGCGTCTTTGCAGTAACATAATGAAAAGAAAGATACTTTATTATTCGTATCACCGTGCAAAGTAATTGACAAAGAAACGAACCAATCAAGATCCCTGTTCCGTTAAATGAAAGTCACCGACAAGAGAGAGAGAGAGAGAGAGAGAGGCATTTAACGACATTAATGCACTACAATTTTATAATCTTATCTTGCTATCGAAAAATGAGATAGAGAAAGAGAGAGGAGATAATTTGTGATTTGAGAGCTAAGTAATCCGATAACCCCATCACCATCTTCGTTACTTGACTTACATTGAGAGAGAGAGAGAGAGAGAGAGAGAGAGAGAGAGAGAGAGAGAGAGAGAGAATCATTAAAAGAGGGTAAATAATAATGAATACAAATTTCTTTACGTTCATTGATCGTCCCTTTCACTTACTTTAAGAGAGAGAGAGAGAGAATATCATTAAAGAGGGGAAACAACAATGAATAAGAATTTCTCTGCGTTCAGTGATCGTCCCTTCTTAATACTTTACGAGAGAGAGAGAGAGAGACACTATAAGTGTAATCGCCCTTATTTTAATATTGCTGAACAAATAGTACATATAAATTTTTCACTTCTGCACCCGTATTTTATCACCCATCGTAGATGGGTAAGTTTACTAGTAATAATAATAATAATAATAATAATAATAATAATAATAATAATAATAATAATAATAATAATAATAATAATAATAATAATAATAATCACCAAGCACCCAAATGGATGACCACAGGAAGAACATCCTTAGTACAAAAAGACAAGAGTAAGGGAAATATAGCCAGTAACTACAGGCCTATCACCTGCCTACCAATAATGTTGAAGTTTACTAACAGGTATCATCAGTGAAAAGGCTATACAACTACCTAGAGGAGACAAACACCATCCCCCACCAACAGAAAGGCTGCAGAAGGAAGTGTAGGAGCACAAAAGACCAGCTCCTGATAGACAAAAATGGTAATGAAGAACAGTAGGAGAAGGAAAACCAACCTAAGCATGGCATGGATAGACTATAAGAAAGCCTTCGACATGATACCACACACATGGCTAATAGAATGCCTGAAAATATATGGGGCAGAGGAAAATACCATCAGCTTCCTCAAAAATACAATGCGCAACTGGAATACAATACTTACAAGCTCTGGAATAAGACTAGCAGAGGTTAATATCAGGAGAGGATCTTCCAGGGCGACTCACTGTCCCCACTACTCTTCGTAGTAGCCATGATTCCCATGACAAAAGTACTACAGAAAATGGATGCCGGGTACCAACTCAAGAAAAGAGGCAACAGAATCAACCATCTGATGTTCATGGACGACATCAAGCTGTATGGTAAGAGCATCAAGGAAATAGATACCCTAATCCAGACTGTAAGGATTATATCTGGGGACATCAGGATGGAGTTTGGAATAGAAAAATGCGCCTTAATCAACATACAAAAAGGCAAAGTAACGAGAACTGAAGGGTAAAAGCTACAGATGGAGCAACATCAAACACATAGATGAGACAGGATACAAATACCTGGGAATAATGGAAGGAGGAGATATAAAACACCAAGAGATGAAGGACACGATCAGGAAAGAATATATGCAGAGACTCAAGGCGATACTCAAGTCAAAACTCAACGCCGGAAATATGATAAAAGCCTTAAAACACATGGGCAGTGCCAGTAATCAGATACAGCGCAGGAATAGTGAATGGACGAAGGCAGAACTCCGCAGCATAGATCAGAAAACCAGGAAACATATGACAATACACAAAGCACTACACCCAAGAGCAAATACGGACAGACTATGCATAACACGAAAGGAAGGAGGGAGAGGACTACTAAGTATAGAGGACTGCGTCAACATCGAAAACAGAGCACTGGGGCAATATCTGAAAACCAGTGAAGACGAGTGGCTAAAGAGTGCAATGGGAAGAAGGACTAATAAAAACAGACGAAGACCCAGAAATATACAGAGCAGGAGAGAAACAGAAAGAACAGAGGACTGGCACAACAAACCAATGCACGGACAATACATAAGACAGACTAAAGAACTAGCCAGCGATGACAATTGGCAATAGCTACAGAGGGGAGAGCTAAAGAAGGAAACTGAAGGAATGATAACAGCTGCACAAGATCAGGCCCTAAGAACCAGATATGTTCAAAGTACGATAGACGGAAATAACATCTCTCCATATGTAGGAAGTGCAATACGAAAAAGTGAAACCATAAACCACATAGCAAGTGAATGCCCGGCACTTGCACAGAACCAGTACAAAAAGAGGCATGATTCAGTAGCAAAAGCCCTCCACTGGAGCCTGTGCAAGAAACATCAGCTACCTTGCAGTAATAAGTGGTACGAGCACCAACCTGAAGGAGTGATAGAAAACGATCAGGCAAAGATCCTCTGGGACTATGGTATCAGAACGGATAGGGTGATACGTGCAAACAGACCAGACGTGGACGTTGATTGACAAGGTCAAGAAGAAAGTATCACTCATTGATGTCGCAATACCATGGGACACCAGAGTTGAAGAGAAAGAGAGGGAAAAATTGGATAAGTATCAAGATCTGAAAATAGAAATAAGAAGGATATGGGATATGCCAGTGGAAATCGTACCATAATCATAGGAGCACTAGGCACGATCCCAAGATCCGTGAAAAGGAATCTAGAAAAACTAGAGGCTGAAGTAGCTCCAGGACTCATGCAGAAGAGTGTGATCTAGAAACGGCACACATAGTAAGAAGAGTGAGGACTCCTAAGGATGGCAGGATGCAACCCGGAACCCCACACTATAAATACCACCAGTCGAATTGGAGGACTGTGATAGAGAAAAAAAAAAAAAAAAACAATAATAATAATAATAATAATAATAATAATAATAATAATAAAACTGTGATCATTATTTCTCAGTGTCTAAATGATATCACGTTCAGATATGAACTTCAAATAAGTTATTTTATTTCACGCTCAACCCTAAATGATTCCACTGTTAAATGTTGTAGAGCTTCAATTGCAAAGCAACGTCTGAGCAACTTAGATTCAAGTGGGATATACTCCCGGAGAAATGCATACAGAGATAATTACTTTATATTTTTTATGTAATATGAAGAGACTAGATTCAAATGAGACTGCCTTCAACCCTGCTGAATTGCAACATTACTGATTAAAACAAAAATTTAAAATCAATCTTAAATTAAATTCATATCTTGGATATGATACTATATTTTGGATCATGTTCTTCTATTTATTGTGAAGCCTAATGTGTCCCACTTAGTGTTAGTAAAAGAATCTCTCAGGCTTCTATCTTCTACTTTCTCAGTTTTTATATTTTTTATAATCATGGGCAGAGGATTAAAATACACATTCTCCCTTCCTTTAATAATAATATGAATGCTTCCATCGGCTGAAAAATAAAATAGCCTTTTATACAAAAACAATTTAATAGCTTCCCATTGATTACAAAAAATATTATGTAACAGATTATCAAATATAGGAGGCGATCAAGAAATAAAAAAAATATATGAATATATAAATAAATGAATAAATAAATAAATAGAGAGATGAATAAATAAGTAATTAAATCAATAACAAATTATATATATACATATATATATATGCATATATAGTATATATATATATATATATATATATATATATATATATATATATATATATATATATATATATATATATAGATATATATCTATATTTGTATATATGTATATAGTATATATATATATATACATATATATATATATCTATATATATATATATATATATAATATATATATATAGATATAGATATATATATATATATATATGGTGTGTATATATATCTATATATATATATATATATACTACATATATACATATATATATATATCTATATCTATATATATATATATATA
>NC_061098.1:48655939-48663439 GCF_015104395.2 Macrobrachium nipponense | reverse complement strand
ATTCTCTCTCCATACCTGTTTAATACGTACACAGATGCCTTGAATGTCAAACTGAACTCACTCCCAATCGGATGCAGTCAATGAAACACTATAAACAAACCTCTGTTACGCCGACGATATGGTTCTGATTTCCCCATCAGTGCATGGCCTCCAACGACTCATCGACACTTGCCGCAATATGCAGAGGAATTTGATATAATCTACAACGAAACCAAGACCCAGTGCATGTCGCTGCTCCGAGATCGCTTAAGCATATTGCAGAACCACAAATTTTCCTCGGAAAACCATCGGCTGGAATTTGTGCACGAATTTCCGTATTTGGGTCACATTATTACCGACGACCTAAAAGATACGGCAGACATTGAACAGAGGCGTCGTAAACTATGAGCAACTGGCAACATGATTGCAAGGAGGTTTGCCTTCTGTCACCGAGACGTGAAACTGCTGCTCTTCCGCTCGTACTGTTACAGTATCTATGGGTGTTCCCTCTGGACGAACTATACCCGAGAGACCATGAGACGTATCACTGTTGTGCACAATGACATTCTGAGGACGCCACACAAACACTCCACGCTACCACTCCGCCACACAGATGTTCTTAGAAAACCACCTGGACAATTTGAAAAATAATTGTAAGGCGAACAATGTCCAGCCTGGTAACCCGAGTTAGAAACAGCGGCAACTCGCTCATACAAAGCGTCCTAAGGAGTGAAGCAAGAAGAAGATCTAAATTGTGGAAAGATGGGAAAATGAGGCCTTTGTCCCTAAAGGACTTAATCTCTGTATTAGCAAGATGTCATCTGCAAATTTTGTCATTATTATATTTATTGCTGATATTTTATTTTTTCATATTTCTGTGATTACTATCAAGTTAAAGTTTTATATATATATATATATATATATATATATATATATATATATATATATATATATATATATATATATATATGTATGTATGTATGTGTGTATATATATATATATATATATATATATGTATATATATATATATATATATATATATATATATATATATATATATGTATGTATGTGTGTATATATATATATATATATATATATATATATATATATATATATATATATATATATATATATATATATATATATAGACATATATATATATATATATGTATGTGTATATGTATGTATATATATATATACATTCAATTTATGTATTAGCCCTCTGGACCAGACTACTGTAACCACCTAAGGTCTCTAGTGAAATTTAAGCTATATAATCTGTGCACTAATGTTATAACTCTCAATGCATTTTTTTTTTCTCACCAACATTATTACTATTACCAGTATTATGTTTACTATCTTTTATGCTACCTCAGCTATTTTGTGGATAAGTGCGATTACTAATTTTTCCTATCATGTTGACTCATATATCTAGATTGTGTATGTTACTGTGTATTTTGTATGTTCATTGTATATGGTCTTGAACCGAAATAAAGGATATTATTATTATTATTATTATTATTATTATTATTATTATTATTATTATTATTATTAGTATTATTATATATATATATATATCTATATATATATATATATATATATATAGATATATATATATATATATATATATATATATATATATATATATATATATATATATATATATATATATATATGTATATATATGTATATATTATTAAAAGTAATGGTTATTTAAGCAGCGTTAAACTTGTAGAGATTCTTCTCTATTTTCCGAATAGCCGCTTTTTTCGTGTTACTTAAACAGGCTAGTAGAACACCTATAGAGGTCATGATCAAATACAGTGTCAAAATCGGTGTATATATTTGAATTTTACAGATAAACTATAATGCCATAGCCATCAAAGTCATTAAAAATTCTCTCTCTCTCTCTCCTCTCTCTCTCTCTCTCTCTCTCTCTCTCTCTCTTTCTTTCTTGAAGCGAGCTTTTGTCTGGAGCTGCCAGACATCCTATAGGCTAGGAAGTTGAGGGTGAACAGCTATTGGTGTGGTGTCCTTCCTCCTTATATTTGGGGTCGTCAGCGGGGGGTCTGCCCATGCTGATCTCCTTTTGGCTAGTGGCGGTAATTCTACTTTTTCATTGGTAACTTGAGCCAGGTCTCAAGCCCCTCACCGAGTCGATGGTTGCGAAGCTGCAGGCTCTGCAGCCGTCTAGACCTCCTGAGCTGTGTGGTAAGGTTGTTGGAAGTTTACGCTACGCTGCGGGACGTCACGGCTAATATGATCGTCGTTGCCTGCAGGAGTATCTCGTTCGGTGGTGTTGTCTTCCGTGGAGTTTTCGTGGTTGGTGGTGTCATTGTTGGTGGCAGGTCTTCTCATACTCGTGGGGAGGAAAAATTCTTCCTGCGTCGTATTCAGTGTTCGTTTTATTTGCTGGATGAGAAGCGCCTCCAGCAGGCGTAACCGACGGGCATCAGGGACCTTCCCGATGATCTTCGTGTTTTGGATGATAACCCTCTTGGCGTGGCAGGAGAGTCTTAGACAGGCGCATGCTACTCATACCAACGTAGGCACCACTGCAACCGCGGACTGGGCATGTATACTGGTACACCACATGCGTCTGCTTCAAGGGGTTTCGTACCTGTGGAGAAGGGTTATTTTTCATAATAAGGTCGCGCGTCCTCCGATTCTGATAGTATATGATCAGGTCGATATTCTTGGTGTCGTCGGTCGGGGATACATTTTCGGAAATGTATCCCCGACCTATTAGAAATAGGAACGACAGATTTGAAAAATCTCGAGGTAAATAGCAGTTACTCATTTCATTGACAGGCCACAAAAAACTATTCTCACATGTGGAGGCATTTGCTCGAAAAGCTAATCTGAAAATTATCCTGGAACTGAATATGAGAGAGAGAGAGAGAGAGGTGGATGTATTGCTTTCAGTTGCTTCTTCATTGCATTACCTACTAGATAGAGAGAGAGAGAGAGAGAGAGAGAGAGAGAGAGAGAGAGAGGGCGAAGTAGAGACAGACTGACAGACAAACAGAGAGGGCGAGGGAGAGACAGACAGACAGACAGAGACAGAGACAGAAAGACAGAGAGACAGGGTTGTTTACGGTCTTGAATCAATAATGGTCTTTTTGAAATATCGACAAATTCTTGTTTTTTCGTTGTGGAAAAAATCAGTATGATACCATAACCCAAATACCCAGTTTGCATACAGTGACATAAAACACTGAATCCAAAGAGAGAGAGAGAGAGAGAGAGAGAGAGAGAGAGAGAGAGAGAGAGAGAGAGATACGACAACTAACATCGAATTTCTACGTCAGTTGAATCTCGTTCATAGTGTCCACAGTAAATATTTCACACGAGTCGTATGTTTGTTTTCAACAAAACTTTCCCTTGTACATCATACCACAGATATTGCGTCTGACTCTGTCAGTGGAAACACGATTTCACGCTGGGTTTGACTGGGTTTGATAAAAACCAGTTCGGGGAGAGAGAGAGAGAGAGAGAGAGAGAGAGAGAGAGAGAGAGAGAGAGAGAGAGAGAGGGGGGGTGAATTTAAATTTCTGGTTATTGATTAATGTTTGGGCAAATCGTCCTACTAATGTTAATTCATTTTGAGAAGAAATATTGACTTAGGTGAAAGCACATTACACCCATTCTATCTGTCTTGTTTTGAGCAAGAACAAATCCCACACCTTTCAATGAAAACACTTTTATTTAACACACTCGTCCTCCCTTCCCTGACACCCACAGCCAAATCCCAAATCGCAGACATGCAGGAGCAGTAAATCATTTTCGGTTCGTCAATCTTTACTAGAACCGAGAGTGCATAAGTTGGATCTGCTCACCATTTCTGGAAATTGAATTTCATTCCTTTGATGGCGTGTAATTGTTTTTAGAGAGAGAGAGAGAGAGAGAGAGAGAGGAGAGAGAGAGAGAGAGAGAGAGATAGTGGAGTGAATGAAGACTTGCAATAGCGTTTTATTCCTGGCGTTTATTGCATCGCATTCACGAAATATCTGATGAACCTAAAGGGGAGATTTGTGACTAGGTTCAGTTTACACATTGCCAAGAGTTCCCGGGATTACTAGAGAATCTTTAGGTGTTCCCTGACTGAACGGCTGCAAAGAACCTCTCTCGATGTTCAGCTTCGTTCTGAGGCTTCTTCAACTCCTCTTAGCTATATATAATAGTAGAGATTCAAAGGTAAATGAATATATTGTAGTAGAAAAATAGTTGTCCTCTAGTCATCGATATTGTTATTTTTATTTTTATTGATAAATTTATATGTTCATTTATAATAATAATAATAATAATAATAATAATAATAATAATAATAATAATAATAATAATAATAATAATAATAATAAGTGGCGTAGGTTAGGTCGTCAATGGACTGGTCAAGTAACATTGGGGCTGGTCAGTTGTTGGCTGGGCTGGGTGACCACTTCTCCTCGGAGTTGATTCCTTAGGAAAGGTTCACCATACTTTCCTCAGTCTACTCAGCTGTAATTGAGTACCTATCCCTGATGGGGTGGGGTTCAGCTATGGGTTAAATAGCAAAACTCAGCAATGATGGAAAGAAATGAAAGATTAAACAACAACGACGTAAATGGAACCTCTGGCGACAGAGGAGCTTCGTCCGGCAGCCAGGTATTCAGCCCAATTGAAGGGGAAGTCGGTCAGGTACTTGGAGGTCATCATCCAGCAACTGACCACCACAACGACAGTAAACCAACAACAGAGACTGAAGCTACACAAGCAAAAACAGAGGAAGAAATGGACAAGAGAAGAAAATAAGGAAATATGGAGATGCTACATCAGGAGCAACCCAACGGAGAAAGGATATAGAAGAAGGTTGGTCAACATCTGGAATAAGAGGAATAACACCACCCAAACAGAGCAGAGGCTGGCAGACCAAGTAAGGAACATAAAGAAAAATAACTGGCTCTCCCCAACAGAAAGAGAAGAACTGGAAAAGGAAATGACACACGGCAACAAATAAAAAGATGAACTGAGAGACGATGCCACAGAAGACAACAAGGATGATGAGGTATCAAATGACACACCGAACGACAAGAACATGAGAGGACAAGAAGATGGGTATAAAAGATCAGACAATGGATGGAGCTAGATACAGAGAGAACAGAGATCCCCTCCATTAAAGCCTACAACACCAAGAAATTAAGGAAGAAAATAAGTGAGGTCAATGACATAATGGGAATAATACACACCACCAGATCACAGAAACAAATAACTTGGAATATGCAGGAGCAAGATTAGTAGCAGAACTGATGGAGATACGAAAACCAACACTACCAGCACAACCAACCTAACAGAAAGCAAAACAGCAACCGCCTTGGAAAAGCAAATCATGGTGATGAGGTCTGACTTGAGTAAACTGAAAGAGATGGCAGAAAAAAAGGCTAAGAAGCAAGAAAACAAGGGAGGAACTGAACGAGAAATATGAAGTACAGGAGAGGGATAAACAACAACAAAAGAAGATGTAAAACAGAGGCTTAAGGCCAATGCACATAAGATCCAACGGTACATGAACAGGAATAAGGGATACCAACAGAACAAACTATCCGGAACCAACCAGAAAAGACTATACAGCAAACTAAGAGGGGAAGACAACCACCAGGAAATTCCTGAAGCCGAACCAAGTAAGAGACTCTGGGAAAACATATGGAGCAATCCAGTATCACACAACAAGCATGCAACATGGCTCCAGGAAGTTAAGGAAGAAGAAACAGGGAGAATAAAACACAGATTCACTGACATCACGACAGACACAGTCAGACACCAACTAAAAAAAATACCCAACTGGAAAGCCCCAGGTCCCGATGAAGTCCATGGATACTGGCTCAAAAAACTTCAAGGCTCTACAACCCAAGAATAGCAGAACAACTCCAGCATTGTATCAAATCAAATCAATGTGCCCAAATGGATGACCACAGGAAGAACATCCTTAGTACAAAAAGACAAGAGTAAGGGAAATATAGCCAGTAACTACAGGCCTATCACCTGCCTACCAATATGTGGAAGTTACTAACAGGTATCATTCAGTGAAAGGCTATACAAAATTACCTAGAGGATACAAACACCATCACCCACCAACAGAAAGGCTGCAGAAGAAAGTGTAGGGGAACAAAAGACCAGCTCCTGATAGACAAAATGGTAAGAAGAACAGTAGGAGAAGGAAAAACCAACCTAAGCATGGCATGGATTGACTATAAGAAAGCCCTCGACATAATCCACACACATGGGCTAATAGAATGCCTGAAAATATATGGGGCAGAGGAAAACACCATCAGCTTCCTCAAAAATACAATGCACAACTGGAATACAATACTTACAAGATCTGGAATATGACTAGCAGAGGTTAATATCAGAAGAGGGATCTTCCAGGGCGACTCACTGTCCCCACTACTCTTCGTAGTAGCCATGATTCCCATAACAAAATTACTGCAAAAGATGGATTGCCGGTACACCTCAAGAAAAAAGGCAATAGAATTAACCATCTGATGTTTATGGACGACATCAAGCTGTATGGTAAGAGCATCAAGGAAATATATACCCTAATCAAGACTGTAAGGATTGTATCTGGGGACATCAGGATGGAGTTTGGAATAGAAAAATGCACCTTAGTAAACATACAAAAGGGCAAAGTAACAAGGACTGAAGGGATAAAGCTAACAGGTGGGAACAACATCAACAAATAGATGAGACAGGATACAAATACCTGGGAATAATGGAAGGAGGGGATATAAAACACCAAGAGATGAAGGATATGATCAGGAAAGAAATATGCAGAGACTCAAGGCAATACTCATGTCAAAACTCAACGCAGGAAATATGATAAAGGGCCATAAACACATGGGCAGTGCCAGTAATCAGATACAGCGCAGGAATAGTGGAATGGACGAAGGCAGAACTTCACAGCGTAGACCAGAAAACGAGGAAACATATGACAATACACAAAGCACTACACCCAAGAGCAAATACGGACAGACTATGCATAACACGAAAGGAAGGAGGGAGGGGACTACTAAGCATAGAAGACTGTCAACATCGAGAACAGAGCACTGGGGCAATATATGAAAACCAATGAAGACGAGTGGCTCAAGAGAAAGACAAGCGGAAACAGAGGAATGGCACAACAAACCAATGCACGGACAGTACATGACAGACTAAAGAACTAGCCAGCGATGACACGTGGCAATGGCTATTGAGGGGAGAGGTCAAGAAGGAAACTGAAGGAATGATAACAGCGGCACAAGATCAGGCCCTAAGAACCAGATATGTTCAAAGAACGATAGATGGAAATAACATCTCTCCCATATGTAGGAAGGGCAATACGAAAAATGAAACCATAAACCACATAGCAAGCGAATGTCTGGCACTTGCTCAGAATCAGTACAAAAAAGGCATGATTCAGTAGCAAAAGCCCTCCACTGGAGCCTGTGCAAGAAACATCAGTTACCATGCAGTAATAAATGGTACGAACACCAACCTTAAGGAGTGATA
>NC_061098.1:48575939-48650939 GCF_015104395.2 Macrobrachium nipponense | reverse complement strand
TTCCAGATGCATTTTAACAAAAGTAGAAAACTTTTGCAATTAAAGTCCATTCTTTTCTATAATAATAATAATAATAATAATAATAATAATAATAATAATAATAATAATAATAATAATAATAATAATAATAATAATAATAATAATAATAACAACATCCTTATCACTTTTAATTCCAATAAGTAATCGCAAAGATACAGTGAATTCCAAATTAAAAAAATAATCTTGCCTTGATATCTATAATTCATAAAAAAAAAAAAATTACCTTTATAGATTCTATGTATGTCAAGAGTTTATATATCCTAAGGGTAAGACTATGCCCAAACTTGCCGAAGTTCACCATACAAAGGTTAGGTAAGCTCATCTGACCTCGTCTTCGCAGCACTAGGTTCCCAAGTACCTGGATTACCTGGGTAATCTCAATACTCAGCTCTACCTGACAGTCTGAGGTATTTAAAATTATTACTTTTATTTTCACCATCAAGATAATTAATTTTTTTCTATATTTCTCTATATTTTCTTTGTATATTTATTCATGACTTTCATTTCTCCACATCAATGGTTTAGCATTCTTATTGCATTTTATTTATTTATGCATGACTTTCCTTTCTACTTCCACAAACCTGATTATTTTGTGAGTATATCTGACAGTATCTATTTTTCCTACAATATATCCAAAGATAAACATGATTCTTGATGCACTAAATTTCATTGCCTTTCATGTCACAGCCATCAGCAACGCTGAGGAAACACAGGTTGATTATTACTTTTCCATAAAGGTTAAATGTCAGAGAAGCTTTCGTGCTAGAATATTATAATTAAAAATTAATTCTGTATTAATATTATCTGTAACACAGTTCCCTACAAATGAATGTAATTCAAAGACAATCATTCGCTGTATATTCAGATATTTTATTATTATTATTTAAGATATACTTTCCTATTGCACCATTGTTATACTTGCTATATATTAATATATGAATAATACCTGTTTTTTAATTGCTTCATTGTCATTTTATGTCAAGGTCAGGGTAGGTCAAGGGTGAGAGCAACCGAGACAGGCAAGATCAGGATGCTCTGAACGCTTAGTGTCTTCTATAAGGTAAGGGGTCTTACTGGCTTCTTGTCCTACACACACACACACACACACACACACACATATATATATATATATATATATATATATATATATATATATATATATATATATATATATATATATATATATATATATGTGTGTGTGTGGTGTGTGTGTGTGTATAGTTACCACATACACACACACACACACACACACACACACACACACACACAAACACATATATATATATATATATATATATATATATATATATATGGTGTGTGTGTGTGTGTGTGTGTGTGTGTGTGTGTGTGTGTATGTGGTAACTATGCCTGAACAGCAGTTACCAAACCAGCGGTTTGCAATTCTATATGAAAAGATATTTTCATCCTTTGGTATAAGTTTTATTGTATGCAAAACTTGGATAAATGTTACCAATGTTTTATTATACTAATTAACAGTCTATTTATCATAATAGGTATCAGTTATTATAAGTGTTGAAGGCTTCCTTCATATTCTTCAGAAAGTTCAGGCAAATTTAATTAATTTCTCAGTTTCATATGTACCAGTAATATATTACCTGCAAACTTTATTGGTGGTTCAAGAGTTGTACTATAAAAATTTTACCAATAATAATATAATAAAAAGTAATTGATAGTACTAAAAGGTGGTATGAGAATTTTTCAAAAGAATTATTCATCGTTTCCTTTTATTCTGATATTGTCATAACTTGGGCATTTATTTTTAGTCACATAAGTAATAAATCCTTTTATATGCATTTCTATATCGAAGTTCAATCATTTGAGGTGGTTGTACAGCAATGTAAGAGAGGGTTGAAATAGTTACCTTTATAGGACGACGGCATGGGATTTATTGTACACATTGCTAGACTTAGGAAAAATTCATATGGAAAAAGTGTATTTTGTTATAATCTTTCCCTTTAGATATTTCGGGGTGGGGTTGCTAGCCACATGCCGTCTTAATCCTAACTACAACTGCAATCCACTGCAGTTGACTTAACCTTTTCATCTAGTTGTAATGGAAGGTCAGCATTCCGAGATTTCGCAATGCTGACGTCAGGAACTTTTATAGTCAAACAATTCTTTTCTGCTGAATATCATTTTGATATTTAACGTTTAAATAATACTTCAATTACTAGGGAACAGTCATGATAAAAATGTAATATGTTTTCATGTAATTAATTGTTTCAGTAATGCTTTATACAAAAATACGAATCTGTGATATTTTTTTTTTTTTTCAGAGCAGAATGCTGGAATGTCGACATACAATTGATGATGAAAGATGAAGCTAAAATATTCGATTATATTTCCATAATGAAAATGAAAACGATAGTTCGATGACATGATTAAAAAATGCCAGGTCGGAGGCATTACTCGGTAGGAGGGTAGCACGAAAATTTTGACTTTTTCTTGTTTTTTTCCCTCGAAATATCGGCTTGAAAAGCAACACGTAAGATAATTTAAAAACAAAACTTTAACTTAGAATAAAGAGATACGTTATTTCATATTTTGGTCACAAATACTCGCTCATATTTTATTGTAAATATTGCAAGGAAAAAGTTCTGCACTACTGTTTTGATGTCATGTAGATGCAGGTTTTACTACATAAAACAGTACGGATTCCATCTCTGTGTATAAAAAGTCATTATTGAGAGAGAGAGAGAGAGAGAGAGAGAGAGAGAGAGGACGAGAGAGAGAGAGAGAGAGAGAGAGAGAGAGAAATTCTCTGGGCGACACAAATCAATGTTAATGAAAAATTTTCGATATGCAAATACCAATTACCTACAGAGAAAAATCAGATTAAAAGACTTAATATAAAACCAATTTGAATATTCACATTTTCACCTAAAAGCCCTCACTAAAACGACACCAATTTCGCCCCCTAAACAGATGAAAACAAGACCCCCTCGAAGCGTCAATCGAGAATTAAGGAGGCCTTACGTGTATTAAACTCTAATGGTTTCGACGCAGCGTTAATGAACTGACCTGTCTGGGAAGACCAATATATTTCTCTCGTTGCGATGACAGTGATGAATATTTCTAATGCTTTTATGTGTAGGGTTGGTCTGTCTGTCTGGCGCTTTACATTGTTTGCCATCATTGAATTTGATCCTAATAGAGTGTGAATTGTTTTGAAAGGAATAAACTGAAATAGAGTAAATGTCCTCTTCTCGGTTCTTGGTTTTGAATCTCACTTCGGATCCTGTAGTTGAATAGCATAATTTTTGTTTTCTTGTGTCTGTATGTTATAATATATTACGCGAGTGCAAATGGGTTGCTTATACACACAACACACACACACACACACACACAACACACACACACACAACATATATATATATATATATATATATATATATATATATATATATATATATATATATATATATATATATATATAATTTCCTGACAAATCATGCATAGTAAGTGTATAATACTGTTAATAATAACGAAAAGAGATAAGACGCACATTTTCCTAAGTTTGCCCAAATATAGAAGACGAGGACTAAAGAGCCGTTCCCAGATTTGGCGGTTTCCCACCAAATTTGGCTGTTTTTTTTTCTAATTTGGTGGGTAAAAATTCACTTTGGCTGGTTAATGTTTTTTTTGGCAGGTTTTCAGAAACTTTCTATTTGAGCTAAACAGTGATCCCACGTTTGAGGAATCTGTCCCCAGATTGGGAAATTTTAAAGGTTTTCAGGAAAATCTGGGGAATTTGAATAGGTTTTCAGTAAAAACTTGGTAACATTTCAGCAAAATATGTAGATGGAATAAAAAAAAATTTTTTAAAATCACACACACCAGACGACCACAAAACAGGCCGCCGGATTCTCGGAGGGCGAGCCTCATTTCAAAATTTCCATTCATTCTCGTTTTCTTTTCCTGTATTCTTATATTAGTTTATATAATGTAACTAAAACTATGATGCCGCTATACAGGCATATATATGATAAAAAATATGCATTTATAAAGGTAAAAATAACGCACATATATTTGGCAGTTATTTGGGTTGGTTTGGATTTCCATTTGGCGGGATTTTGGCTGGTTTCATGGTAGACTTTGGCTGGTTGGTAGTGGTGTCATCTGGGAACCCTACACGGTGACGTGACGGTGAGTCGAGTCGACTGATTGACGGTTGTAAAGACAACGCCTCCAATACAAGACTAAACGGTGCCCTAGGGCCAAATCTAGTTCTTAGTGGTAGTTGTTTGTTTGTTTGTATAGTGTTTTTACGTTGCATGGAACCAGTGATTATTCAGCAGCGGAACCAACGGCTTTACGTGACTTCCTCAATGGAATGGCCGAGAATCGAACCCGCGACCACCGAGGTGAGAAGCAAACACCAAACCAACCACGCACTGAGGCGCATTCTTAGTGGTAGTGCTTCCTCCAGCAAACATGGACGAGTTGGCTTGTTCGGAATATTTCCTCTGTTTTGTGCTTTTTCTGAAAACATTTCCTGGGTTACCTTCTCAATTTCGACAAATGACGCAAATATAACTATATTGTAGTCTTTGTGCACAAACAGGGTATAGTTGGCTACGGAAAACTTATGAGAAACAACAGGAAAGTTCAAATCGCATAGCCCAGTGGGTCTGCTGGTAGGATAAGTTCGGCAGACAAGTAGTACTACGACTGCCAGAAGGAATTAAAAAAGCAACACTATCTGGAAGCATGTGACTTCAGTAGTAAATGGTTCCTCACATATGTTTGGACTTGAAAACGAATAATGAGTACCATGTGATCGAAAGAGCCGTTAAGAAGATCCCAACATATGGCTTAACATATGCAGTGACACAGCCATAACATGACCATCATATTCACGCCCATAGTTGTTCGATGGTTTCCTGGAATGTCACAGAAAAACAATTCTTTTTTAAGGAAAGTACTTTTTAATAATTTGGCTGAAGAACATTGTGCAAATGATAGAAAGCTCCCTGATTTTTAACCTTTTTTGCATTTTGAAAAATGAAGTCTTGTACATCATTAGGGGAAACAACCGACTGGACTAGCTGATCCAGTTTTCACCACGTGTGGTATCCATCCCCAATCTGAACTGGGCTGAAAGGCAAAGTGGAGTGTTTAAGATTCAACGGCTGTAATTCCAGCTACACCGTAAGTAATTCCTTAGTATAGGACCTCAGGTTTGTATAGTTAGGAAAAATACAATTGGTAGATCTTTTTGGGCTGTTGCCTTGTATAATAAGGCGCCCTATGAGGTAATGTTAGACTTGCGATAATCTTACGCTAAGTCGGTTGGTATTGCACTTCCATATTCATGGGAGGGTCTTGGGGTTTGTAGATCACTTACGAAGTCGGTATTATCTTCTTGGTTATGACGACGATGTGTTAAACTCATGATGATTCGATGACGAGGTGAGGTTTTCTAGTAGTAAACCACGCGAAGTACAAAATACTTATATTCTCTGAATTTACATGGTGAAGATCAAGTAGGATCGTACAAGTCTTCTAATGACGATAACTTGATCGCTTCTGCCAATGATGATGGCTAATTCTATTCTCTCTACATGATAAAGCTTAGGTAAAGAGGTACAGGTCTTCTAATGACGATAGCTAACTCTATTCTGCCTGTTCTACATCTCGGTTACAAGTCAGAACGGAGACAGTAGTTCGACATATGAACATACAATCAGATGACATAGTTACATACGAACATACAATCAAAATGACTGAGAAAACACAATCAATCACATAGATCACGTAGGCCGTTTGAATATAGGTCTGCGTAGTTGTCTCAAGCAGGGAGCTTAGACTAAAGTTTATAAACAATTGAATGACTACAGGTGACGGCATGTTATCTTAGCCTACTTTTATTGTATACGTCATCTTTAGCGTCTCTAGTCTGATCACATTCCTGCAAAGCAATGGTTGACCTCTTTAGTTTTAGTCTTTTATATATATGGACTAACATTCCATATTTTTATTATGTAAACACTTACATTAGCTCGGTCAGGTACCAAAACCAACCACTGAATATTACTCAAACTTGACTTGCATTTGACTTATAGGAGTGTGATACAGACACTATGTGAATATATATAGATAAATAGAAAGTACTTATAAGTAAAAAAAAATTCATGGTGTACACAAATACAGATTCAAGTAATAAGATATAAACAATGATATTGGTAAATAATAGTGATCACGTGATATATACTGATACAGTTTTTCACTTCATCTCATTAAGATACATATCCTACAGAAAATACTAATATATTCTGATAACATGATAAAAATCATATTTTAACTGATAAAAATTTCATATATGAATTGATAAAATTATTAATGTTTATGCTGATTGATTCGTTGATTTTATGCTAACTGTTTATAGTCTGATTCATTAATCCATATACTAACTCATATATAACTGCAGATATTGGTAAGATAAAAGGTAAGAGATTGATTATAGGCTACCTGATTTGTTTATACATATGTATATGGATTCATATAATTATGATTAATATATGTGCACTTTAAATAGATTCCTATTGCGTACACGCAAAGATATATTTCAATTCTGTTATTTATGATCATTTATATAATAGATTCCTATTGCGTACACTCAAAGATATATTTCGACTGTTATTTATGATCATTTATATATAGGATACATGATACTTTATATATATAGGATACATGACCGAGGTTATAATACTTCACATTTAACTAGCGTTCAAACAACTTTTCGTCCATTACACAGTTCCAGACAACCACCTATAGCCAAATGAAAGGCCAATTTCAAATGGTTAAAACAAGGGGAAAATTTGCCTGGGCCGGGTCCAACGTTCTATTTTGTGCTCATACTTGTTCTCTGCATCCTAAGCCACACGAATACATTCGCGATGAATAAAATCATCCCCAGCACGAGTCCTTCGCCAGCAAAGTAGAGTTGAATATCCTTCGGGTCGTAATTGTCGGAAGTATGTCCCTTTTGTAGTCGATTTCCGACAGCCGCCGGAGCATTCCGCATTAAAACGAGATTAACGATGAGATACGGTGTCGGTTGAAGAAGTCATGATGGTGCTTATTCCTTTCACATTGTAGGCGGTTGTTACTCGACTGCCGTCGTCCGCAGCAACAAACGATTTTTTGAAGTTGCGATGTGAAACTCTCGTACTGCAGGATACTGTAACCAGGTTCCATTAACCCTCTTAAGCCGAAGCCCTAAAAATCAAAACCTCTCCTGTATGCCGGCGCCGGTTTGGAGTGAGCGCGGAAGCGGAAAAAATAATTTTTTCAAAAAATCACAGCGCGCTTAGTTTTGAAGATTAAGAGTTCATTTTTGGCTCATTTTTTTTTATTGTCTGAATTTTAGTATGCAGTCATCAGAAATGAAAAATAATATCATTATTATATGTAAATAATGCGATATATGGTAGCAAAAAAAAAAAAAATCATAGATAATTGTATTCAAATCACGCTCTGCAAAAAAACGGTCACAGCTAACGAGTTAATTTTTTTTCGTTGTATTGTACACTAAATTGCAATCCTTTTGATATATAATACATAGTAAAACAATAAAAGCAACACCGGAAAAATATTATCACAAAATGATGTACAAATTCGTAATGCGCGGACGTAAAAAAATGTTATTTTCAAAAATTCACCGTAATTCTAAATATTGTTCTAGAGACTTCCAATTTGTTTCAAAATTAAGACAAATGATTGAATATTACGATACTGTAAGAGTTTTAGATTAGAATTGCAGATTTCGACCATTTCGGACGAGTTAAATTTGACCGAATGTCGAAATTTTTATATATATATTTTTTTATATGCACATATTTCGGAGATGGAAAAAGCTACAACCTTTAATTATTTTTATTGTATTCTTCATGAATTTGCGCACATTTTGATATATGAAACTCTATAAAAAGGCTAATATGAAAAGGAGCAAATATTAGGATAATGCGATGTACGTATTTCGGAGACTTGCGGCCGCGAATCGTGCGCGCGGAGAAGGTAAATATATTTTTCAAAAATTCACCATAAATCACAATATTGTTTTAGAGACTTCAAATTTGTTTTCAAAATGAAGAAAAATGACGGAATATTACTAGGCCATAAGAGTTTAGCTTACAATTGCGTTTTTCAACTATTTTCGGTAGAGTCAAATCAAAATTTGATTTCCGATTCCGTTGGTTTTTTTTCTTTGTGGTTTTTTTTTTATTTATCGTGATTATATATGCAAATATTTTCGAAAAAAAAGAGAAAAGCTACAAAACCTCAATCATTTTTAGTTGTATTCTACATGAAATTGCGCACATTTTAATATATAAAATTTTAAAATTTTATGTAACAGCTAATTTTAAATGGTGCAAACATTTCTACAATCGCACAAAAAAATTCTGATTTTTTCGGAAGAGTTACCTCGTGAACGTAAGGAAAAGGTTTTTTTTTTTTTTCTCATAAATTCACCATAAATCGAAATATTGTGCTAGAGATTTCCAAGTCGTTGCAAATGAAGTTAAATGATTGAATATTACTAGTAATTTAAGAGTTTTAGCTTACAATTGCGTTTTTCGACATTTCGGTAGAGTCAAAGTTGACCGAAAGTTGAAATTTTTGCACTTAACGTTATTTATAGAAAAATATTTCGCGAAACTGATAAAAGCTACAACCATGGGTTGTTTTTTGTTGTATTGTGCATGAAACGGCGCACATTTCCATATATAAAACTTTTATGTAACGGCAAATTAAAAGGTGCAAACATTAGGACAATCGCACGAAAAAATTATCGGAAGAGTTATCGCACGAACGTGAGGAAAAAGGTTTTTCATAAATTCACCATAAATCGAAATATTGTTCTAGAGACGTCCAATTTGTTGCAAAATGAAAACAAATGATTGAATGTACTATAATATAAGATTTGAGCTTACAATTGGCGTTTTCTCGACCATTTCTGTAGAGTCAGTTGACGAAGGTTGCAAATTTTTGCACTTATCGTTATTTATTATGAAAATTTATTTTTTTTCAAACTGATAAAAGCTACAATCATAGTATTTTTTTGTTGTATTTTACATGAAATTGCGCACATTTTCATATAATACTTCATGTAAAGGATATTTATTTAAAATGGTGCAAAAATTATGTCAAAGTGACAAAATAATTTCCGAGATGTGTCACTGATACTTTTTAGTGCGATAAGAAAGAAATTCGCGCTTGCGCGCCTGCGTAATGATTGTAAACAAAACAACGCCTTGATCCGTGAACTCCCAGCATCCCCCAAGGCGCGTGATACAAAAGTTTTCGGCTGGTAGGCCTATAAGTATTTTTCCGCGAATTTTTAAAAAAACTTTTTTGAGCCGACGTATGATACGTCCAATCGGCATACGGGAGACATTTTGACTCGACGTTTAATACGTCCAATCGGCGTAAGAGGGTTAATCAGCCTGCAAGTGAAATTATATTTGTCACAAGGGCAAAGTAAATTCAGACAACATCCAAATACGGGAGGGGGAGAAAGCCATTTAGATCCAGACTTAACCCACTTGAATTCGCTGATTTTTTTATGGAATTCAAAAAAGAGCTGTACAAACTTTTTTATCCATAGCATTAATAATGAGTGAACCTATCCAGGTCTCTGACGACTGTAAAAATATCCATAATTATAAAAAATAAACAGATATCAATACGAATCCCAAGGAAAATTCGATATTACTGGTAGTAAGTTACTAGACAAAGAAGTGGAAAACGGAGCTATTTGTAAGATTGCCAGGCAACATAAGAGTCAAAGAGAATATTAATCATGATTCTGTATTTCTCTATGCTAACTGAAATTAAGTTGTGATAAAATCTGATCCTATGTGCCCCTAACAAAAGTTTCATATTTAAATTTCTCGCGCGCATCCTCTGAGGTTAATTTTTAAAACTTTATTAATAGGTAGGAGATGCAACGAAAAAACCCACTATGTAACTAATTTCTATATAAACTTTGGGTTTTTCAAGAAAATGTGACATTTTCCCATGAATGTTTTACTTGAATTGTAATAGGCTAATGTTGCAAGTAAATATTTCATATACATGACCTTATACTTCTAAATGTCTATGAGGTTCAGAAAAAATTAATTCATTTTGATGTTATAGAAATTCTATTTGCTTATTTTGTTCATTAATTTTAAAATGATTGCAAGTTGCATTGCACACACGGATAAGAATAGGTTATGTGGTATGTCATGTCATCGTGACCTATGAACCACATGTGAAGTTCATGAGCTAAGCATTCCTTTCTCCAGTCAACCTGCTTTGCAAGCGGTTTATTGAGGTTATAAAGAACAATGATTAGTCGGCAAACGCGACAGGCATCTTCTAGACTGATGACGTCGTCACCAGCTTAAGCGTTACGTTACTTGCTGTAAAAGAAACGACTTAGTATAAATTTTTTTTTTTTAATACTCGACCCACACGAGAAGAATGTCTGAAAAAAAAACAGTACCAAAATTGAACAATATATTAGTTTCATGTTGGAAATCTGCATGATTGTAAATGAATGTAATTATGTTAAATTAGATATTCCTTATTCAAAACTAATGAAAAAGGTTCACATACAAATTCTATATATTTATTAGCCCTGTATAAGATTCATATAGGATTATTTCATAGATAACATTTTCACTTCTAGACTTCCTGACTTTAAAATCTCTTTTATTTATTTATTTATTTATTTATTTATTTTTTGACTACGAATATAAATCACCGGAACAGACAATATGTCAGTAGGTTTTGATATGTGTTTGAACTTTTAGCTTATTTGTCATTACTAAAGCGTTAAGTTAGAGTTCAAATCTTTACGCATATATATTTGGATATTTAATTAACCTATGGTTACGTTTTGCTTATTGATTTTATCGTGATTCCTTTTTTATTATAGTTTGTAACCCTTCCGACTTCTTACGGAGTGTATTATATTGACTCCACTTGTATCCATATTTATTTTATTTTATATATTTATTTATTTATATATATTTGATAAATTAGTGGTTGGCTTGAATATGTGGAAAAGTGTTCTAGCAGCGTACCGTATAAGGCTACTTGCGGTATCATTTCTACAGATACAAGATATGAATTATAAAGGTATTTAAAACCGCGAGAACCGCTATAATCCAGTTCGGATCCAGTATCACGAGTTGTAACTCGTAAGACATTGACACTTTCTTATTTATCTCTTATTCTACCAAACCGATTGACTGGGTGATAAAATATATTATTGGTTTTCTTAATGGATAGGAATTCACACACGTGTAAGAGATTATTATTGATTTACACCACCCGAGTCAGGTTATCATGTGTTGAATTCCATGTTTACTGATTTAGCACTCATAAATATTCCTAACGCACTCAATTGCGGTGTTTGTTTTTAGTGCTATTAATTCTATATAACGTGTCAAGGAACTATTAACACTAAGAAGTGTTTATTCCCTCTGTCAGACTCGTAATTCTGTTAATAATTCTACGTATATTCTTTCAAGGATGAATTTGGCACGGGATAGGCCCCTAAACTGGCAGGTGTCTTAGTGTAGCCCTTGTTTTCATGACACGTGTTTCAATCAGTTATGTGCTTTTTATATCTGCAAGCATTGTAGGCCAGTAAAACAGTGATTTGGCTTTCTGTGACATAGTAGGGAAAACCCTGGATGACGGAATGCAACCAGTTAGGACGATGGTATGAAAGAGATAATACTACTACCTGGTCATTAGTCACCTGCTGTGTTCTTCGGGTTTTCCTCGTCACGGACCTACATATAATATTACCTTTGATTACATTATTCTGATACACATACTTTAAATATACTTTTGCTTTAGGGTTTCTGCTCGAAGTGTTTATTGTTTTTTGCTTAGCCGCTGACCCTGTTTCCGTTCGAAGTGTTTATTGTTTTGTTTATCGCTGTTGACTCTTGCTTTGTTCAGTTTGTAACAGTTCGGCGCTCCGACCCAGATATTCAATGCTCGCGATCTCTTCGGTTAAGGAATTTTCTTGTTTAGATACGGTTTTAACAATAGGCACGGATGTTTCTATATCTTTTAGTCTAATTAATGGTTCTTTGCAGTATGGTGCGGGATTGCGGGATAATGTGTCAGCTATGATAATTGCTTTCCCAGGTAGATATCTTATCTTGGCTCCAAAGACCTGAATGATCATTTGTCACCGAGTTCCTTTTGGACGGTGATTAAAGCCTTTGAAAAACTCGGTAAGTGACTTATGTTCAGTAAGGACTTTATCAGGATAGCCATAGATTATGAACTTAGAATGTACTAGTGAGTTAAAGATACCTAGCCCTTCCTTGCCTATTACTGTATATTTACTTTCAGAGGGCTTTAGTTTACATGAATAAAAAGCTATAGGGAAGAAAAACTGTTTATCATATTACTGAAGTAATACCCCTCTTACCCCTTGGTCTGAGGCGTCTATTGCAATAAAAAAAATTCCTTATTTAAATCAGGGATTTTTAAGTTAGGTGAGCTGCATTATTCCGCTTTTAAGATATCGAACGCCTGTTTATGCTTTTTAGACCATAATAAATCTACGCTCTTCTTCATAAGATCTGTTAAAGGAGCTGTCATGATTGAAGAGTTACATATTTACATACGATTGTAATACCCACTACAGCGCAAAAGTGCTGTATCCCCCTTTTTATGTTAATAGGTACCGGAAGTTATGAATAGCCGACACCTTACCATGGACTACTTTAAGACCTTGACTAGACACATAAAACCTAAACCTGTTCGGTTTTTAAAAAATAAAAACTCACATTCAGATATTTTACTCTGAGATTATTGTCTTTGTCTCTGTAGCACTAGCTCTAGTTTATGTGAATGTACTTCTAAGGTATTTAGAAAAGATTATAAGACCAACCATATAAGCATGTAGGGTATCCCCACCCCCTAAAAGTCTCCAAACACTATATTGTAATTGGGGCGCAACGTAAGCCGGAGGCATACGTAAAAATTGATAATGTTCCCTGAGTGTGCTGAAAACGGTGTATGAGGTACAATCACTTAGGTAATGGTACTGGTAAAAGCTTTTAAGTAAGTCAAGCTGGTGAAAAATTTATTCTATAACCTAACAGAGTAAAGATGTCGTCGGTACATGGCACTGGAAACTATCGGGAGTCATTTCCTGTTAAGCGACAAAATCTACGCAGATATGCCAAGTCCGATCTTTTATGGCATGACGTTTGAGGGAAAAATTATATGGGCTTATTTGATTTCCTAATGGCTCCTATTACTAACATTTTTCAACTTCGTCGTTTATCTCTATTTTGAAATTTCATTGGGGTTGGGTTCTACACGAAGGTACGTATATAGCTTTATGTTTGTCCTAGGACTGTATTTTGTGTTAAATTACATCCGTTTTCCCCAGAGATCACTCGCTAGTGGAAGAAACTTCCTGGTATTCAGATAAAAGATAAAAATTCTGCTGAATCACCTCTGCTTGAATGACTTTACGGATATTACTTTAGATAGATTATCAGAGAGATTCATCTACGACTGGTTGGGTGGGATTTAAAAATTAGCAACAATAAAAAAAAGCGATATTTATAACTTCCGTATCCCAACGATATGTATACGTTTGTGGATCACTAGATTAACTTGTTGCTGCTAGTCAACCGTGTCTAGGGCTTTGTTCGCAGAAATCGTTATATTTCGAGTGTCGGGAAGGAATAAAATTTCATTTCCCACAAAGTCTTTTTTACACGCACTAAGACATTCGAGGGTGCATGCTTCTCGAGATTTTGCGTGCAAACTGCGACTGCGAGTGTGGGAGAATTCTGTTGGGTCATTTGAACAATGTTACGATTTATGAGACAAATGTATAGTTTGTTCATGAAACTTACCTGTCAGATATATATATAGCTGTATTTTTCCGAATCCGACAGAAATTTAAACACTTACGACACACGCAGTGGGAGTCAGGTGGTTAGTACCCATTCCCGCCGCTGGGAGTCGGGTATCAGGAACCATTCCCATTTTTGTCATTCATAATTTTTCTGTCGCCGTGTTGCTGAAAACACCTGTTTGCAGCACCTCCGTCCAGATTTTGGAAACTTACTAGCTACTTGAGTATCCCTTTTGCTTTTTTCTTTGGTATCTGAATTGGATCGGTGGCTTGGCACACGTTGACTGGATTGATTTGAATTTGGTATTGATTTTTCTTTGATCAAGATGTCAGGGTCTAGTTCTGCTAGCGCTAGATTTTGTTCTATGTCCGAATGTAGAGGTAGGCTACTGAAAGCTTCAGTAGATCCACATTCTGTTTGTAAGGTTTGCAGGGGGAATGAATGTACGTTTGAAAGTCGTTGTAAGGAGTGTGAAAGATTAACAGAGTCTGAATGGAAGGCGTATGAAACCTATCTTAAGAAACTTGAGTGAGATAGGTTAAGGAGGTCTTCCTCCAGGAGTGTTTCAGGTAGGCAAGATTTTAATAATTCTCCTGCTAACCCTCCTTCTGTAGATTATGCTCCTACCCTTATGTAGTGTTGCTCCGGCCCCTGAAGCAGTGTCGGTAGAAGGTAATACTTTATCGCTAATTCTTGAATCGATTCGTAACTTAGAATCAAAAGTGTTAGCTCTGGAGAGCAAAAGTGAAGAGAAGTTGCAGTGAAAGTGCCCCTTGTAGTGGAGGTCGTGCGTAAGATCGGCCTCATTCCGCCTCTAGACCTACCACCTGCTGCTTGACTCCCAGGTTACGGGGAGAGAGCATTTGTCGAAAGTCTAAGGAGGGTTACGAGGAACCCCCACCGATCTGCGTGCCTTCGGCAGCTTCTGACGAACCTACAGAGGACTGCCAAGGAGCGTGCGCGTGCACGTCTTCAAGGAGTGCTTTTCTTCTTCTGAAGCTTCCTCCCCGCGCAGGGTGGAGCTCTCAATACCGCTTCACGTCCGCTGAAAAGGACGGCTCGCGTTCGGGAACGCTTCACGTCCAAGTTGTTTTCTCCGGAACTTTGCTCGTCGCCTGATAGTGCGTTTTGCTTTCCTCTGCCAGAAGCGCGTAAGGATTTATTCGGAGGCGGAGTCTTTCCTAGATGTTTCTTTGCTCGAGGCGCCGCAGTCGCTCTTAAGGTGCTGAGAAGTGGCGGTTCCTGGGGAGTAGGAAGAAGGCGTCCCCTCGCCACTCGCCTGCTCCACAGGATCAGCCCCTCCCCAGAAAAGGAGGCTTCACCTACAAGCAAGATTCTCCAGTCTCTTCAGCAGCAACTTCGAGATGTTTTTTCTTCGAGAGAGACTGTTCCACGTCGCCGTAAGAAGGTGATGACAATCTTCCTGTGAAGAGGTCGAGGCGTTCTCCCTCTCCTCTCCTCGCTCGTCTCTCTCCCCGTTTGATGTCTCCCTCTAGAGTTCGTTTCTGCTCCCCACCAGCAACTTTCTAGAGAGGCGAGAAATCGTTTCTCGCTCTCCAGAAGCGGTTGTTTCCCGCTGCTTCGAAACTTGTTGATAAGAAGCGCGTTTCTTTTAGATGCCGAGGCGCGCTTCTGTGAAAGTCAAGCGCGCTTTAGTGGACGCCAAGCGTGATTCGGTGCAAGGTAAGCGAGAGCCAGTGGACGCTCAGCGCGTTTTAGTGGCGCTCGGCGCGCGACAGTGGACGCTCAGCGCGCGCCAGTGGACGCCAGGTGTACACCTGTTGCTGTCGAGCGAAGCTTCAGTCGGTGCCAGTAGATTGGCTTCGGACGCCAAGCGCGAGCTACGGACGTCTTTTGTTTACCACCCTCCGCAAGTGCAAGCGGAAGCGGGAACTCTTCTTGTTCGCCGCTCTTTCTCTTTTGAGAAAGCTCGTGACTCTTCCTTCCTTCCTACCGACTTTCTCTCCAGTGTCTGAAGAGGAAATTTCGTGACGCTTTCGTCGAAGTGGACGAAGAACAGCAGTTGGACTCCAGTTCGACGGACTACAGGTTTTTTGACTCGTTTGGTACGTCAGTCTTTGCAGACACTTTCCACCTGAAGCTCACGTACTCCTCCCCTCTCAGTTTTCGTCATCCAAGAGCTACTAAGATCTCGAGCTTTGTGAAAATGAAGAAGTCCGCTTTCTAAAAGCAAGCTTTTCGAAAGGTCCCATTGATTGGATGGAAAAGAGGAAAGCTTCAGGCAAGACTTCTTTCTCGCTTTACCACCTTCAAGACTTTGTGGCAAAGCTGTATGTGGTATGAGTACGGGAGAAAACGTCGGAGTTAAGATTCCAAGCAGCCCTCAGCTCAGGAGACTTTGGGTAGTATTGTGGATGCCGCCAGAAGATCTTTTCTGTCTTCCTCTAAGGTGCTATTGGACGCATAGCGAGTTAGACTTTCACCTTAAAGGCCTCTTCACACTAGAGGTGCTTTTAATTTTCTTGACTGGTGCCTTGGAGTATTGGAGTGCCCAGGTCCAGGAGTTTCCTGATTCCATCAGTCTGGGGAGCTGTCCAGTGTATTGTCTTGCATGGACAAGCCGTCAGGATGGTTTTTCTGAGGAATTGGCTGCTCATTTCAGCACGGGACTGCTTAAAAGAAGAGAGACTTTTTTGCAATTTTACTGCAAAGTCGGTCTCACCAGCGCAAAAAGCGGATCTTCTTTTCGGTCCCTTCTCAGAACAGTCTCTTCCCCAGTCTATGGTAAAGGACATAGCTGCCAGTCCCTCCAGGAGAAAGCAACCCAAGACCTTCTGGCACAGTCTTCTAGGAAGCCTACAAACCTACTTCGTCTTCTGGGTCCTCTGCTTTGAAGAAATCGAAGCCCTTTCGATCTGCTTATTCCTCGAAGCCAGCCCCTCGAGGAAGAGGCTCTTTCAGAGAGACTCCCGCTCCTTCCAAGAGCAAGAAGTGAGAGGGAAGTCCTTCAGCCACCGGGTAGGAGCCAGACTTCTTACATTTCGTGAGAGCATGGGAAGAGAGAGGTGCCAAACGCTTGGTCTCTGGACATCGTCAAGAAGGGGTACGAATTCCTTTTCCTGATGTTTACCCGCTGTCTTCGACACCAAAGGATTGTCTCCTTCGTATCAGGGAGAAAAGGCAGAAAAAGTGCTTCACGATCTACTAGATTCAGATGATCGAGAACCAGGCGGTTGAACAGTTCTTCGACCGGTAGTTTCTCCGGGGTTTTACAACCGTCTGTTCCCAGTGCCGAAGCAGTCAGGGGGGTGGCGCCCCGTTCTGGATGTCAGCAGTCTAAATCGCTTCGGTTACCAAGCAGAAGTTCAAGATGGAGACACCTCAATCCGTGCTTGCAGCCTTAAGACCGGGGGATTGGATGGTCTCTTTAGACCTTCAGGACGCATACTTTCACGTCCCCATCCATCCCCGATCAAGAAAATACCTGCGGTTTTGTCCTCAAAGGGAAGGTTTTCCAATTCAGGGCACTCTGCTTCGGTCTCAGCACGGCGCCGATGGTGTTCCCGTTCTTATGAAGAACGTTGCGAGGTGGCTCCATCTTGCGGAAATAAGGATCCTCTCTCTACCTAGACGACTGGCTATTCGAGCCTCATCGCAAGACCGGTGTCTGTATGACCTTCACACGACTCTGTCGTTAGCGAGGTCCCTGGGACTTCTGGTGAATCTCGAAAAAAAAAAAAAGTCGCATCTGACTCCTTCTCAATCCTTAGTCTATCTGGGATTCAGATGGGCTCAGTGGCTTTTCGGGGAGGGCTTTTCCAGTCCCAGGGGCGACAACTTCAATGCCTAGACAAAGTGTCAGCCTTTTCATAGGGAAGGAAACATGCTCGGTGAGGAAATGGATGAGTCAGCTGCTGGGGACCATTTCCTCACTGGAGAAGTTTGTTTCTCTGGGAAGGTTGCACCTCCGACCACTTCAGTTCTTCCTCTCAAAGCAATTGGTCACGCAAACAGGATCTAGAAGAGGTCATGTTTTTGACGGAAGAAGTGAAAAGAAAAAAAAAAAAAAAAGCACCTCAAATGGTGGTTGGATCCAAAGAAGCTTGCGGAAGGACTTTCGCTCAAGCTTCGGAACCCCGACCTATGTTGTTCTCCGACGCGTCCTCCACCCGGGTTGGGGAGCAACACTGGGAGGGAGAGAAGTGTCAGCACCTGGAGAGGGGAACAGGTGTCCTGGCACATCAATCTAAAAGAACTTTCAGCGGTTTACCTTGCTCTAAGGTTCTTCCAAGAGGAAGTCTCCAACAAAGTGCGTTCAGATAAACTTCGGACAACACCACAGCCTTGGCATACCTCAGGAAACAGGGGGGAACTCACTCTCCATCTCTGTTCGCCATCGCGAAGAATATCCTGATTTGGGCGAAGTCGCAAAAACGTCACGATTCTGACAAGATTTGTGTCAGGCATGGAAAACGTGCGAGCGGACCTTCTCAGTCGGCAAGGACAGCTTCTGCCGACGGAATCGGACCCTTCATCAGGAAGTATGCCAGGCGCTATGGAAGCTGTGGGGACGTCCTCATGTGGACGTTTTCGCAACTTCCCGAACGAAGAGACTTCCGCTGTATTGCTCCCCGTTTCTGGACCGGAAGCAGTGGCAGTAGAACGCCCTACTGTGGAATTGGTCGGGACTACTTTTGACATTTACGCTTTTTCCCCCCATTCAAAATCCTCGGGGGAAGTGAATGAGAGGAAGTTTGCTGCATCAGAAGGATGGAGGATGACCCTCATCGCCCCTTCTGGCCAGCGGTCGACTGGTTTCACGGAGGTTGATGTCCTTCCTGGTAGAACTTTCCAAGGACTCTGCCGCTAAGGAAAAGATCTACTCAGACAGCCCCACTTCGAGAGGTACCACAAAAACCTCCCCGCTCTGAGTCCTGACTGCGTTCAGACTATCAAGAAGTTGGCCAGAGCGAGGGGTTCGCAAGACCTGTGGCAACGGCGATTGCCACCGCAAGGAGGCCCTCCTCAATCGCAGTTTACCAATCAAAGTGGGCTGTCTTTAGAAGTTGGTGCAGAAAGAAGAAGGGCATTTCCTCCACCTCAACCTCTGTGAGCCAGATAGCAGATTTTCCTTCTTCACCTTAGGAAAGAAGCGAAACTTGCCGTTCCCACGATTAAAGGCTACAGAAGCGTGCTTTCTGTGGTCTTCAGGCATAGAGGACTCGACTTAGCGAATGATAGAGACATTCATGATCTCATTAGATCATTTGAGACTGTGAAAGTTCTCCAACCGAAAGTACCATCGTGGAAACTTAGACGTGGTACTTAAGTTTCTCATGTCGAGTCAATTTGAAACCGCTCCATTTAGCCCTCGCTTAGGAATCTTACTAAGAAGACCATTTTCCTAACCGCTCTGGCGACGGCGAAGAGGGTTAGCGAAATTCAAGTCATAAGCAAGCACATTGGGTTCAAGGATCATAGTGCAGTTTGTTCCTTAAGTCCTACGTTCTTAGCAAGAACGAGAACCCTTCCAACCCTTGGCCGAGGACGTTTCGAGATCAAAGGGTGTTGTCGGAGCTAGTGGGACCTGAAGCTGGAGAGAGTCTGTGTCCTGTCAGGGCTCTCAAGTTTTATTATTTGCAGAGAACCAGAGCATGCAGAGGCTCTTCGGAGAACTTGTGGTGCTCTGTGAAAAAACCAGATCTTCCGATGTCGAAGAAACGCACTGGCGTTCTTCTTAAGAAGTACGGTTAAGGAAGCCCTGAAAAGTGTAGTGAAAGTGACATGGAGCTTCTGAAAGTGAAAGCCCACGAGTTGAGGGCTATTGCTACTTCGTTTTTCGGTGGCTTTTCACAAAAAATATGGCAATCAAAGATATTTTGGGCGCCACTATGGGCGAAGCAATTCGGTGTTCGCGTTCACACTAACCTGCTGGGAGAGGTGAAAGCAACATACAAAAATTGTTACTCGCTCTCGGACCATACGTCGCTGCAGACACTGTTTTGGGGGCAGGAGGTAGCGCTCTCCCATCCTATCCTTTATGGTTAGGGGAGTTTTTAACTTGTGTTATGGTTGTGGGGGTTGACCGCCTGCGGCGGATCTCCCTTCCATTAGTTTAGTCTAAGTGGGATACTTTTGGTTAGGCTACGCCAGGTGGTTTGGTTTTACTTCGTTGCCCTCATTTGTATGGTCAATGGTCTAGTCACGTCGTGGTCTCGCCCCTGTTGACAGATCATCTGGAGTGCACCAGCTTTATAGGTCTTTACCTTGCTGGCAACTAGTAGCACAAGCAGACTTACGCGGCAGTACCACGAAGTCAGCTATGCTAACAGGAAGAACCAAGATATCAATTATCTGCATATATATGTTTCCTAAAATCTTCTATTCTGTCTACTACCACCACCAAAGGTGGGATTCAGCTATATATATATCTGACAGGTAAGTTTCATGAACAAAATGATATTGTAATGATACAATTAAGTTTGTTCATACTTACCTGGCAGATATATATAATCAAGTACCCACCCACCTCCCCTCAGGAGACAGTGGAAATAAAAATTATGAATAGAAAATGGGAATGGTTCCTGATACCCGCCTCCCAGCGGCGGGAATGGGTACTAACCACCTGACTCCCACTGCGTGTGTCATAAGTGTTTAAATTTCTGTCGGATTCGGAAAAATACAGCTATATATATATCTGCCAGGTAAGTATGAACAAACTTAATTGTATCATTACAATATCATTTCCTTTATATAAGTTATTATTTGATTAACTGTCTCTTTTTTGTTCAAACGGATTTTAATATGTTTGAAGGTTTATAGGATTTTCTCTTTGATAAACACGCCTTATTTTGCAGGATGTAATATAATATTTTGTATACACCTAGATGGATATCTTACAATTACACTAGATACAGATCAATGTTTTTTATAACTATAAAGGTATCTGTAAGCGCTCGCTTATCCGGACTTCTCATTAGGGAAGTTCGAACAACAGACAGTGAGTCCGTAAATACAGGATATTACGTGTACTAAAGGAATAAAACAAGATTTTCTAATTTTTTACGGCGCGTACAGTCGGGCTTAATCCACCACTACTACTTATAATAACTTATTGTATTAAAAAAAACGAGAACCTGCTCTGATTACTTGATACGGTCGTGTGATTCATAGGAAAAATCCTTTTTAATTCAAAAAGATATTGGCATGTATGATCCAACATCGTTTTTCCCCACTCTGCTAGAGTCGCTAATTTGGAATGTGCTTTGCTTGCTACACTCGGCAGATCTGACTGACCCTGACCGTTGACTAGGTGACCCAGTAACCGAGTTTGCTTTGTTTGATTCTGAAAGGTCTACTGTTTACCTATTTCTTTTTGTAATAATTAGGATCCTTCTCTTTATTACCATCGGCAACGTATTGTATGTTTTTAGCATTATGTTGCTGCTAGTTACGTATAAAGCAACGAATGTATGAATGACGAACTATAAAGAATTGAGCGATTACGATTAAAATAAGTTATCTCTTCTGCATTCAATATTAACTGTTTTTACTTCATTCTTTGCTAAAATTTGAAATAGTGAGGGATCCTGGTCAGCGCATTTAGTCTAATGAAAGTTTTTTATAGACATGTTATTCCTTGCAATCCAGCCGTATTTTAAAAGTTAAGTTGAGTCGTTGAGGTTCGATATTTTATGCATATAACTCAAAAAACTCAAGGCTAAAACTGCGATCAGGACTTTGCACAGGAGTCTTTATTGTCCTGACCCGAAATAGTGTTACCTCTAATTTATCTAGATTTGTACGGGTGTTCCACTTGTTTTTGTGTGTTTTCTTATCACTACGGTGCCTAACGACCCTATCCATGCATCTGTATAAATACAGACGTCCACTGTGTAAACGCATATTCACTGTTTAATATGATTTGTTACGTAAGGGATTAATAATCACCCAAAATGATAAAATTAACATAGTATATAATTATGATATTTCAGTAGAACTTCTGGAAACAGACACTCAAAGATAAAAAAACTCGCTGTAGCGAAATCTCAATGATGTAGATAATTTCTGTAAAAAAGTAAGATTAAGAATGTCTCGTAACTTCAGCCACAGGAATAACGAAATTCGACCTGCAAAGGAAACACTCAAAGTTACTCCAAATGAATAAAAAATTGTACTTAGCTTGCATTTGTGGGAAGTCACAGTGTTCCGATAACGACACACGGCCTTGGTGTCCTCCTTCTCTATTTAGCGGTATGACCGGGTTTTTTTGGTTTTTTTTTTTGGCTTGAGTTTACCCCCGTGCACGATGTTTGGTTGGATGATTCGAGTCCCTTGTAGATCCGATGCTGCAGACGCGTTCGGTGTTTTCTTTATTGAAGTGCCGGAAACGCTCAATAACGATGTTTTCTTGAATGATTCTAATGAGAGACGAAGCTTGCGTTGCCTTATGGAAAAAGGACCCACGTCAGGTTTTGTTTTTTGAAGTTATTCACTAACGATGATACTAAGTTGCCTTGAAGAACAATCTCTTGCTTTCGTCGTCGTTGACTTCATGATTTATTATTCTGGTTTTTCTTCGGAGAAGTTGTAGAGTTCTTCTGGACCGCTGCCACCTATTTTAGGGCTGCCTTGTATAATAAGGCGCCCTATGAGGTAATGTTAGACTTGCGATAATCTTACGCTAAGTCGGTTGGTATTGCACTTCCATATTCATGGGAGTGTCTTGGGGTTTGTAGATCACTTACGAAGTCGGTATTATCTTCTTTGGCTATGACGACAATGATGATTCGGCAATGATGTGAGGATCTAGTAGAAACCACGAAGTACAAAAATACTTATATTCTCTGAATTTACATGGTGAAGATCAAGTAGGATTGTACAAGTCTTCTAATGACGATAGCTTGATCGCTTCTGCCAATGATGATGGCTAATTCTATTCTCTCTTCAAGATAAAGCTTAGATAAAGAGATGCAGGTCTTCTAATGATGATAGCTAACTCTATTCTGCCTGTTCTACATCTCGGTTACAAGTCATAAAGGAACAGACAGTAGTTCGAACATATGAACATACAATCAGATGACATAGTTACATACGAACATACAATCAAAATGAGACACACTACAGAATTATAGGTCGCGGTAGTTGTCTCAAGCAGGGAGCTTGGACTAAAGTTTATAAACAATTGAATGACTACAGGTGACGGCATGTTATCTTAGCCTACTTTTATTGTATACGTCATCTTTAGCGTCTCTAGTCTGATCACATTCCTGCAAGCAATCTGGTTGACCTCTTTAGTTTTAGTCTTTTATATATATGGAATAACATTCCATATTTTTATTATGTAAACACTTACAGATCTAGGGTACTTATCCACGGCGGCCTAGACTATGGCAGTTGCAGTTTTTCTCTGCAGTTTTACCTACTGAATAAGAATTTTAAGCAATATTTATTTGGACGACTGTAATAAACCACAAAGGGCCAGTACTAAACACGGCGAAATACATTAGCCGCCCCACTCGACATAGTTCGGAAGTCACATAAAGCCGTTGGTCCTGTTGCTGAATAACCACTGGTTCCATGCAACATAAAAGCACCATACAAACAAAAACAAAACCAATCTCTAGTGGATGTCGTATCCTCGGTTACGTCCCTTGCAGTCCGTGCGGACTGCTTCTGTAGAAATACCATACAATTTACTTCAAATTGTGATATTTCCATTATATTCCCAGCATACAGCAATATCTTGGACAGATTAAGCTTCCTGCAGCATCCATATTATGAAGATAGTCGAACCAATATAGAATACCTTATTTTTCACAGATCTGTCCAGAGGGTAAATTGAGAATAGGGTGGAACTGCCCATAAGAACTTGGTGCCATAGAGAAACAGAACTGAAGAAACATCCAAAGACAAACTAGGAGGAGCATTGGAGGCCTTTCAGATGCATATTACGACATTCCTACTACTACTGAAACTAAGGATTTCTGACTTGCTTTTGACTATAATTACTCTTGAGGCAAAGACTAATAGTGACTGTTTGTTAATGGATTTGTTTGCTAAGGATAACTGTTGTTTTTTTTATTATGACTCTAGTTTAATCTGATGTGTTGTGAGTTCAGCTTGTCAGAAACAAACCTACCACTTTTTGTAGCCTAGCCAAGGGTAGCCTTTTGGTTAGTCAAACTCCCTTTCCTTGGTGACCAAAATTCCTTTGTGATTCTTTGCAACACAATCCCTAATTCTGGGGAATATGAAGGGATAAATGAAGTTTCTATTCAAAATAACTTCTCATCCCTTACTGTGTTCTGTCTTTTTTTTTTTTAACTTTCAATATAAAGGGTTCCTTCAGGATGCCCCTATGAGA
Source organism: Macrobrachium nipponense (assembly GCF_015104395.2). NCBI lineage: Eukaryota > Metazoa > Arthropoda > Malacostraca > Decapoda > Palaemonidae > Macrobrachium > Macrobrachium nipponense. The sequence continues at coordinate 48,626,657 of NC_061098.1, read as the reverse complement.
GTTTTTAAATTGGACTTCCTGGTCATGTTAAACTAAACAGTACTGATAAAAGGATTCTAGGATATAGAGGGCTTTTGACTTTCGTTCCAAATCATTTGACCTGATGTGAATGAATAATTGAGCTTTATTCATGTACACCATTTGATCATTACACTGAGGGATGTGGTATGATCCATGTTTTCAAGAAAGTGGCAAAGCTAATTTGCTTCCCTGAGTTCCTTGTAACTGTTCACTTATTACTTTTTACATAAATCAGACCATTGAGTCAACCTACATGTAAAGGTGAGCTGAGAGTCGGAGGAAGGTCCAGTGGAAGAGGTGGGACAGACAAGTGGGAGGGGAGGAAATCAGGTGGAGGAAAATGAGAGATAGGAGGAGGCTGAAGTGTTACTGAAGGTAGTGAAGGAGATACTTTTTACAGGATGCTTTGACAGAGATGGGTGATGTTCAAAGTTATTTTCAGTCTCTCCATACAGAAAATATCTTAATTTATAAGGGAGAAGTATTACTTGGTCATGCATTTCTTTTCCAGCAGAGGTACTGCTGCTAGACTGTAATGTAGATAATACTGAAGGTTCATTTCATAACGTATCTGGTTACTATCTGCGTTGCTTTCCGTCCTTTCAGTGTTTTTGGTTTTATTTGGTTTCTTCCCTAATGTGGTACTTTGTTGGTTTCATGTACTTATGCTAGTTGTGGTATCAAATTCAGACTTTGTTCATAGCCTAGTATACTTCAGCAGCATCAGTTTCTTAACTGTGGAGAAGGAAATTTGTATCACGCCCACAGGTCTACGTCCTTTGTCATCAGCAGTCACTGCCTAAATCTCTATGTTCATAACTTGTGGGAAAATGGGTCTTTGGCTCTGGTTAAGTACATGTACGTTTAGTTTATAATAGATAAAGTTCTATACATATATAGTTTCCAGGGCAGTTTCATAATTGACATTTAAGCCATTAGCTCCCCAACATCTTTGACAATTCAGTACCCCTTTGTGCAAGACCTATTGAAGGTTAGGTGGAGGACTGAATTGTCGGTTTGGTGAAGCTACATTATGGTAGCAGCATTACATAATATTAAGATTAACAATGGTGACAATTATTTTATGTAAGAGAACTCTTGTATAAGAATGTTTAGCATAACTCAGCCAGTATTGCACTTTTGGAATAATGCGTTATAGCATTTATGTAGGATAGAGTTTTTCAAAAAGTAACTTACAGAGTAATGCAAATATTACTTTTGCAACTGATACTAATTTGTTGCAGTATTCCAGGTTCCATGGTTCATCAAGACAGACTTCTTGAAGAAAATACATAGCCTATATCTACAGTGTGAAGACTGGATCCAAAAAAACTAAGCCTACATCTACGGTGGGAAGACGGGATCCAAACAAACTTTGACCTTTTTTTATTGTCCTTTTGTATAAACATTCCTATTAGTTACAAAACATTTTATTTTTACATGTGCCTAAGTAGTTGCAGAAAATTGGGCGTTTGAGCAGACGATGATTTTAATATTGTTGTTTAGCAGTTTATGTGTGTATTATCCCTCCCCCCACCTCCTGGTGGACCTGTGTCTTCACTGTTAATTACTTGATCCCTCAGCCTCTGTTCATAGTTCCACTTGTCTTCTCAAAGCGTGTGTGAGGTTCTAGTCTGCCGAAGTCACATTTGTTCCTACACCATTTACGAATCTTCCGTCCTTTACTTAGGATAGATTGCAGTTCAGCTGAAACTACTGGCTAATACATTCTTTTATACAGAGGTAGTTAACTACCTGCCCGGCGGTGGGGAAGCACCTGCTCACTGTCTAGTCACTTTGATTACAGCTGACTGCAATGAAAGGCCTCTCCTTTCGATCTTGCTATCTTCTTGAAACTATTTATCATGTTTTTTTTTTGTTTTCTAGGTAAATGTGAGTATGTCTGATGAAATCGTTATGCGTTCCTGCCGTGGTGTCCCTGGCCTTAGGTGTGGGACTTTCATGACCAAGATTAACAGAGACCCTCACTCTCTTTGTCCTTCTTGCAGAGGGCATTTCTGTACATTGGAATCTCCCTATGAGAGTGTTGTACCTGGTCGCCTGCCCAGTGGGTCGAGAATTGCCAGTGGCAAAATAAGAAGAGGGAGAGGGATTCTTTGCCTTCAAGTTCTTCCTCAAAGACCAAGTGACCAAGACCTTCTGCTTCCTCATCGGGGACTCGTCCTTCAAGACCTTCAGCGTCTCACTCCTATGGGAGTGAGGCGCATAGGAGCGACATTAACTCCCTGGCCAGACCTTTGAGGGACAAGAGCTGCCTGTACCCCCTAGGTTGAAAACGGAGGGCCTGGCCCTTCTAAGGATGAGCCTTGTTTTTTTTCAGCACATGTGTGGCCTTCATTGGACTTCCTGGCCTGCCTGCCATCAAAGGAGAGACTTTTTGTCTGCACTCTCCTGCTGGGGACAGCGTCTCCCCTCCTTAGTCTCTTTGGAGGAGTCAGCCTCAACCTCCCGCGCTGTCAAGGGAAGACGCCTCCCCCTCCCCCTGTGGAGGCTCCTTCGATGCCTGACCCCCCAGGTCTGTCTTCCTGTCTGCCCGCCTTCGGGGAGGGATGCGGGCCCTGCAGCTTTGCCTTCTCCCTGGACGAGGTCCTTAGACTCCTCCTGAGACACCATCTTTGAGAACCAGCAGTGACTCCCCTCAGAAAGGTAGTAAGAGGACTCCTCTCATAGATGTGCTGACGCATGCTCTCCTTCGGGACCTGACAGACCTTCACTTGCAAGCTCCGTGTCTATGCACGCTGCTATGGCACGCACAAAGGAGCCTTTGTTGGATATACACTCCTCCTCAGTGTGCGATGCTACGGCACGCACACAGGAAGCTTCACTGATTGCACGCTCCTCTGCAGTGAGTGATGCTTCGGCACACGCACAGGAGCATTCGTTGGAGAGAGGTGGCAGAGACACTGCCTCTCCCTCTCAGGGTCAACTCGCCAACATGCAACCCCCTTCTACACCTGTGCGTGCGGTTACACATCAGGAACACCTTCCGGATGCGCGCCTTTTTGCTCATGTACAGCGCGCTCCAACAGCATGCGTGAATACGCATGCTTCCTCTAAACAGCGCTCACCTGTAATGCACATTACCCAATGCGCTGCTTCACTTCTGCCTCAGCAACAGCATAAGTGCTCACCGATACGCTCCAACGAGCATTGCATTTATCTAAACACTTCCGCAGGTGCTCTCAGTCTCCGTCATCACGCCCCAGACTCGATCCTTCTTCAGGGTGCTCTTCTTTATCTTCCACATACACTACAAGACACGCTTTTTCACCTGTAGAGCATTAACACTCGCCAGTGCATGCTAACACAAGCTCTTTTTAAGCGTTCTCCCACGTGCCAATATGCGTACCATTTGCCTACACGCGCTTACGCGTGTTCAGAACCTGTGTGTGCACCCGCATCCATGTGCGCTCCTGCACCTGCAGATACACACGCACCTGTAAAACTTTCTTCCTCTGTCTTTTTCAGTGTTTCAGCACGAAAAGCAAAGACATCTTGAATCTGAGTACCCTTCCTCGGAACTTCCATTCAGCTGGTTATCATCTGGAGCCAGCTGCTCTAGCTGTTCTAAAAGATGCGGCAGCTGAAACCACCTTCCGCAAGATCATCGGTCTCATCCTGAAGGTGAACAGCCCAGGAGAAGCTCCAACTACTTCTACGAAAGGCCATAAGTTGGCAGTCGACCTTCTTTGTCGCGCCCCTCGGGGTACTTGGTCCTGGTTTGAGCTGCTCTTGTGATCCCTGACAAGGGAGGCTCTGTCCAAGGTCAATAGGCAGGTTTCAGCGAGGAAGGACTTGCTGTGGGCATCTTGCTCCTCCAAGGTACTGTCCTCTGCTTTTCAGAAGCAGAGGAAGTACTATGTGGCCAAAAAGGCTGAGCCTTCACCCTTGCCCATAAACCCTATTATCACTTCATTGGCACCTGGAGTTTTGCTCCAGACACTTCAACACCGAACCTCGACGCTCTCTTCCCAGGAGATGTCGCAGCTTGAACAAACCGCGATGGCGGCGTTGCAAGCAGCTCCATAGTTGGACTTATGAGGGGGGCATGGTGGGCTTTCTTGCCACCTCTAAGACTCCACAGCAGCCTGACAAGCAAGCGGACATGGCCCGTCAGCTCCATGACCTTGTTTTGTCAGGTGGTAAGGCTATGGAGCTCTTAGTCCACCAGCTTGCCAACCTTTGGTTAACCTAGTACTGAAGCGCAGGGAGGCCGTTTCATCCAGGCTTGATCGTGCTGTGGACCCTCAGGATGTGACCGATCTGAGGACTGCCTCGCTTCGGGGATCACCTTCTTTCCATCTTCACATGTTAACGAGGTGTCGTAAACGGAAACTTCAGAGAGCGCCGAGCCCAGGATTCTTTGTCTTGGCGTCAGCCTCAACCTCTTGCAGGCTTCTGCTCCAATGTCGCCCGAAGCACTCCATCTAGGTCCTTCTCAACCCTCCAGCCAGGGCTGCATCCCTGTCCCCTGGCCTCCAGCACTCAGCCCTGAATGAGTTTGTTCAGCAAACCCCGTTCTGGATGGAGACCCCCAGCACGGTCAGACAGGCCGTTCGTCCTCTGGACTACATGGTGATGATCAACCTCAAAAACGCATACTTCCAGATCCCAATCCATCCATTGTCCAGGAAGTATCTTCTTCTTTTTGTAGCAGACAGTGTTCCAATTCAAGGTCCTATGTTTTGGTCTCTCCGCAGCTCCACAAGTCTTCACTCGGGTGTTCACCCTAGTGTCGACACGGGCTCATTGCCAGGGAATTCGTCTATTGCGTTACCTCGACGATTGGGTAATACTGGCGCCCTCTGTGGAGCTTCTTCGTCTCCACTGAGACAGGGTTGTGGCATTTTCTCACGATCTAGGGATCATGGTGAACTGCAAGAAGTTCTCTCTGGGGCCTTCTCAATGAATGGTGTATCTCGGTATGATCCTCGACACAGTTGCAGGGAAAGCCTTTATGACACCGGAAAGACTGGAACTCTTCCGAGGTGTCACTCTGCCCTGCCTTCAACAGTCCCAGCTGCCAGCACATCAGTGGCAACAGTTCCTGGGACATCTGGCCTTGCTGGAACACCTCATTCCAAACAGTTGGATGCACCTTCAATCTTTTCAGTGGTGCCTGAAGAATTGTTGGTTGCAAAGACAGGATTCTCTTCACGACCTATTCCCAGTGGTGGAGAACATGTGTGCTACAATATCGAGCGGTGGCTGGAAGACATGAACCTGTTGAAGGGCTCCCCTCTCCAGTCTCGTCCACCCGATTTGCTCCTGTTTACGTACACATCCAAGGAAGGATGGGGTGTGCACCTACTGCAACACCTGGCTTCAGGCCTATGGTCCGACCAGGAATGTCGAGATCCAACGTGCTGGAACTTCAAGCTGCCTTCATGGCACTCCATCACTTCAGCTCTCTTCTGACAGGTCACTCAGTGGTGCTGATGACCGAAAAGACCACCGTAATGGCATATGTGAACCGTCAAGGCAGTACTGTGTCTCTGTAACTATGCTAACTGGAAGCACGACAGTTCGCCGCCGCCAGTTCGCTGCGGACAGTTCGCCACGTGCCAGTTAACCACAGAGCCAGTTTGCCGCGGCGACAGTTCGCCGCCAACCTTTTCACCGTGAACCATTTCGCCACCAATATAAAAGCTGGCAAACATGCACAGGATATATTAAATGAGGAATAGGATGATAGGAAAGTATAGCCTAGAGATTGATAATTTATAACTTTACTATTATTATCATTATTGGTATTATCATCATTTTATCAATGAAAATGCCAAATTTGCCTCAATGAAGAAGCTTACGAAGCTTATACAGTGGTCAAACAATTTGCCAAATGAGTAAATCCTCGCAGTTTTTTCACTCGACCGTATCTCAGAGATCAAAGGAGGCAAAACTACCACAAGGTGAGTTATAGAAAATTGTATAGTATATAAGTACCGCACGAACCAAGAGTCGTCACTTAAAGTCTTCATTTCTCTGTGCTCGGTTCTTCAATGTTCCAAAGACGATAAGGTTTCAAAAGACAGCGAAACGCAGTTCTGGCGTTGTGATCAACGTTCTTTCTGCAAGGCGCATATTCATGTTCACCAAGGAAGAATAACCAAGCGTATTGGTGCCCATACACACCTCGGAGACGCAGCCAATGTTGAAGTGATGACAGCCCTGATGGACTTGACAAGTCGTGCAGTTGTCGAGGCATGGCATTGTTCTGTCCAAGTCACACTGGGTGAAATTCAGCCTTCGATATGGAAATTCATTAAAGGACTTACTCGATCACAAAAACTTAGAGACACTGAAATTGAAGGACTCTTGGCTGGAAATCCTCCCCCCCGACGTCGCCCCCAATATGAACTTTTAAATGAGAGAATCGAAACTATCGTGAATGATTATCATAATAGAGACATGGACTATCTACGAGGACTAGCACACAACTTCTGAAGAGACAGCAAGATCTAATGTATCATACAGTATGAATCATGTTTTAGATATTATATAGTGTTCAAATGAAGTTTCATGATTAAATTTTTCAAAACAATCTTTATTTTTGCCTATTTTTGCCTTTGATCTCTGAGATACGGTCGAGTGAAAAAAACTGCGAGGATTACTTTACTCATTTGGCAAACTGTCTGACCACGCTAACCCAACTTGTGGTAGTTTGCCTCCTTTAATCTCTGAATAGATGCGGTCGAGTAAAAAACTGTATAAGCTTTGTATTAGCTTCTTCATTTTGAGGCAAATTTGGTTTTTTCATTAACAAAATGATAATAATACTAACGTGGTAAATTATCAATCTCTAGGCTATACTTTCCTATTATCCTATTCCTGATTTAATACACCCTGTGTATGTTTGCCAGCTTTTACATTGGCGGCAAAATGGTTCGCGGCGAAAAGGTTGGCGGCGAACTGTCGCGAACTGGCTCTGCGGCGAACTGTCCGCGGCGAACTGGCGGCGGCGAATTGTCATAGACCCATGCTAACTAGCAGTGCAGATCCATGAATGGGAAGCTCTCAACTCGGTAGGGTTGACATCTCTGTTCATTCCAGGCAAACAGAACATCGTGGCAGACAATCTGAGCAGGACACAGATCGTTGGCTCCGAATGGTCTTTGGCTCCTCGGATAGCAAACAAAGTCTTGACTTGACGGGGTTCCCTGACGATAGACCTGCTCACTACCTCTCTAAATCAGTAGCTGCCGATTTACTGCCATATTGCCTGATCAGGCAGGTGTGGAATCACATGCAATCCACAGCTTCCCTGTCCATAACACTAATAGCACTGGAATGGCCACACATAGAATGGGACATGGATCTTCTACTTCTGCTGGTAGAGAGTGCTTCCACCACTCCCCGACTTACTGTGCCAACCACATGTGAGGATCTTCCAAGACGTGGTGAGCTTCTTACATCTTCATGTGTGGTGGTTATCCAGCAGCTCCTCACAGTGAAAGGCTTTTTGCAAGAGGCTGCGACAGCAATGTCAGGATACCTCAGGAAGTTCTCAACGTCTGTTTATCAGACCAAGTGGGCCATCTTATATGGTTGGTGTCATCAGAGAGGCTGTTCTCCTCTCGGGGCCTTTATTCCCTTGATTGCCGACTTCTTTCTCCACCTCCAGAGAGAGAAGCTCCTTTTGGTCTCAGTGGTAAAAGGCTATCGCTTGGCCTTGAGCCAAATCCTCAGACTGAAGGGAATCGCTCTCTCTGCCTCAGAGAAACTCTCTATGCTTATACAAAGCTTTGAACAGGGTTGCACTCCAGTATTGGCGAAGCTTCCTCCCTGGGACATCGTTGCTGTCGTCAGGTCTTTGAAGAGAGCTCCTAATGAACTGTTGTCCCTGGCATCTGACAGGGATCTCACCCTGAAAGCAATTTCTTCTTGTCCTTGCTTCCTCCAAGCGAGTCAGCGAGCTTCATGGCCTAGCCTATACTGTTGTTCATACTGAGTGCTGAACCAATGCCTGCTTCAGCTTTGTCTTGAGTTTGTTGCGAAAATCCAGAATCCGGTCAGGTCGATTCTCGGTTCTCTTCGTTCCAGGTGGTGAGCCTGAGCACGGTAACCGAACACCCAGATGAGTTACTTCTCTGTCCTTTGAGAGCACTGGGGCACAATCTTCAACAGACCAGCTCTACTCGACACAGCTTACACCCTCTCTTTGTGAGTACTGGTCCGTCAAAGAAGAGGGTTACAAGGAATACCATTTCACATTGGATTCGAGAAGTGATTTGCCATGCCCTCTCCCCTCCCTCTTCCCTTGCTGGTACTAGTCGAGTGAAGACTCACAATGTGCATGGAATTAGTACATCTCTTGCCCCCAAGAAGAGCCTCTCTGTAACTTAGGTGATGGAAGCCGGCACATGGTCTCACCCTTCCACCTTCACCAGGTACTACCTTAGAGACTGTACCCACAGCTACCTTGACACAACTGACCTTTATCTTGTGGTAGCCACTCAGCAAGTGGTTTAACTGCCTCCATGCCCTCAGAGGTCAGAAGTATCGAATCGACGATCAAGGTTCCGTGTCAGGCTGGGGGTGAATGTGAGAGTATGACTGGCCTATTTTTTTTTTTTTTTTTTTTTTTCACCTTTCCCCTTACTTGGGGCAACAGCATCAAAACCTCTTTTCCAGCACCAATTTTGATACTGGTAAGCATTCCATGTCCGACTAGTGACTTTTTGTAGATACACAGAAGTCAGTCTCCACACTCCTTTCCGAGGAGGAGTGTGCTGCAACCCAACAAAGACGTTATGATTATATAGCCTGGCTGTGGTTGCCAGAGAGAGTTCTACGCTCATGCCTTTGATACCCAGGCCGTCAACCATCAGGTCACATTTACCATGGCTCACGGGGTGAAGGATCCACAACCCCGAGCTATAAGCCTGGGTCCTGGCATCCTGGGTTCCATTCTCAGCCAGTGAGACAGGACTTCCATCCGAACCTTAGAATGAGTCTCCTAAGTAAAGGATGGAAGGATTGTATACGTTGTATTTTTCCCTAACCAAACATCCCCTGGAGTCCTTTACTTGTACGGTCCCACAAACACCCACCCCTTGATATCGGGTCATCATCAAAGTTCTAGCTGTAATCAAAGTGACTACTCCATGAGCCGGTGGGGAGGCGGTGCTTCCTCACCACCGGGCAGGTAACTATCGTCCCGGTAGTTAACTACTTTGGTATAAAAGAATGTATTAACCGGTAGTTTGAGCTGAGCTGTAATCTATCACAAGTAAAGGACTCCAGGTTTGTATCATTAGGGAAAAATACATTTTACTTTCAAAAATGTCATATTCCAACCACTGATTTAAGAGACACTCTTGTTTGGCTAGAGCTTGTGATCAAAATTTATTCCTCTAGTAAACATAGCTCATTCTCAGATTCTTGCTGTTTCTCCAATGCTTTGTTCTTCTGCTAAAGATATCCTCTTTTGCCCAGGGAGGGGGATACTCTTAAGGGTGAACCTCCTACCTCCTATGGGCTGAATCTTGCTAACCTTCCACATCTCGTCTGTTATTTCAAATAAGTCACCAGAAACATTGTTTCAAAGAATTCTGTTTTATGTTGGCTCTTACAGGATATTTCATGAGTTTATTTAGATAATTCAGAAACTAAGATACTGTAACTAAAGAGCAAGGCCAATGAGGTTCAGGCTCTCTCCTATTCCTTAGCTACCTTTTAGATAGATAAGATGGTTGTATGATTAATGCTTTATATATAGTATAAAACGTCCTTTCTCTTAGAGCCATTAAATTATATGACGTGATGATCTACTTTAGACAGTTGTTAAAACTATGGGATAGCTTTTCTATTTTGTCATGAATGTTGATGCTGCCGAGCTTTGACTATTTGTTGCTATTTATTTACTTGCATAATTCCTAGTTGTTTCTAATCGTCACTTTGATATTGCCCTCTCTGCAATGCTGCTTTATTTTGTGTAAGTCCATTCTGTTCTGTGGAAGTTTATGCCGTATGAATAATCACTCATTAACAGAAATAACAAGTAGTCTGTCTCCTGAGGACCTAAACAAGAAAATAGCTTGATGTTTGGTCCTACTCTTGCTCAAACCAGATCTTCATACTACATAAACTCAAATCAGCTCTTCATTCCACATAAATACCATATAAACTGAAATCAGACCTTCATTCCACTTAAGCTCAAATCGGTTCTTCATACCACATAACCTTAAATCGGTTCTTTATTCCACATAAGCTCAAATCAGACCTTCATTCCACATAATCTTAAATCGGTTCTTCATTCTATGTAAGCTCAAATCGGTTCTTCATTCCACATAAGCTTAAATCGGTTCTTCATTCCACATAAGCTTAAATCGGTACTTCATTCCACATAAGCTTAAATCAGTTTTGCATTCCACATAAGCTTAAATCGGTTCTTCATGACCCATAAACTCAAATCGGTTCATTCCACATAAGCTCAAATCAGTATACTTTGAGGGCCATTCCCTCAGCTCCTCTAGCTAGTGCACATTTCCCATCCATTAAAAGATTTGTGGGAGGAAGGTTTTGCATAAACAAGATAGGAACTTTCCAAGCAATGGTGAAGCCCCACTCTAAATTTTCCTCATAGATTCAACAACTGTATTCTGGTTGTTTGCTCATAACTGAGGTTTAAGGTCTGCTCGTAACTGAGGTTTTAGGCACGAGTGAAAATAAAAGGGTTAAGTTTTCACAAAACAATAACAAGATCGATTTATCATGTAAATTTCTAAGGTTTTGTAAAACTTCCACTTGTGAAAGTATTCCTGTGCTATACATTGTAATGGCAAAGTGGTACAAGTTTCAATATTTGGCCTGTATTCACTTATTTGTATATGACAGATAAAACGCTACCATTTTAATATCTCTTAGTTTACAAACAAGCATTTACTTTTTTAGGCAGAAGGCAAAGTAACAGGATATGTGCCCCGTGGTTATATTCAAAAGTATAAAAGTTAAGGAAGGCATATTGACAATATTGCGCACATAGCTTGCTCTTTATGCAGTTGTTGAATTTGAAACTTGTCTGGCTGCTCTAGATATGCTACATCCTGTAAACAGCTAAGATTTTATGAGTAAAATAGGTTAAATTATAGTCCAATACTCAAAGTAATTCACGGTTCGTTAATGCTGCAGTCTTGAAAATTCAGTAAATTAAAGATAAATAACGAGGTTAATAAAGGCTGGCTCTAAAACAAAAATATAAATTTTCTCTTGTTTATTGATATTGAGGGAGTTATTGTATTTTGGCCATATTTACACTTCAAAAAAATTATAGGTGGTATTCTAACCAAAAGTAAGTTTAGACTTGTCCATAGGATGGATAGTGCCATAGTAATAAAACTGATTTTTTATGTGCAAAAAAAAAGGATTAAATAGAGAGGGTTTAATTTTTACAACATTAATGTGATTAATTCGACTACAAAGCAAAACTTCTGTGGGTACCCTGTGATATTCAAGAACTGAGAAATTGAGATTCATTATTCTGGTTACAAAAGAGTAATAATGTCCTAAAGCCCTGCAGTGCTGGCCCTCATGATGGCCCTGTCCCAAAACTTCTACTGCTATACCACTTCGCTTGTTTTTCTTTTCCCTTCATCACGTAGCGAAACCTTATCTTAAGAGATTCTGTTGTTGTTGTTTGAGATTAAGCCGGCCTAATGCCAGCACGGGCTCTTGCTCCCAGAGCAGCCCATAGACCGAGATTCTAACAATTTACTTACTAGCCTCTCCACATCTGCTACGTCCTTATCTGTGGGAAGAAATCAATCAAGTCCCAAAGCTTAGCCATTTGTTGTCACGCATTATTAGCTCCTTCTACGCTTTCCTGATGTTCACAGTGACACTATCTGCTGTTAGCAGTAACAAAATTCTTTCACAGGCATTATAAATTTACAATATTTTGCCAATTTTAAGTTGATCTCTTGTCATTACATATGTAATCCTGTCCCACCGCTCAAGGCTGCATTGTTAGTGTATACTGATGCTAAAATAAATTCCCTGACTTGTTTTAAACTATGGTATTTTGGATACTTCTTGATACATCTTGATACACCATATGTCACATTCCATGCATAATATGACAACATATAGCCACCATGTCTTTGAATAGACTTGACCACTTTTCAGACCCTACATTTTCCGTTGTTCCCCCCTACCGTCGTGACCTTAGTTTTGCCTACTTTGACTGGCCATTCTCTGTCCTTTTTCTACCATTCCATCTCCCTTTTTTCACATGCCTTCAAGATCTTAATGGCCACACGAGCCTAGGTGCCTGGCTTGATAACCAAAAGTTCATATATCAGTCAGTTATTCTTAGCTCTTTCCTAGTTTCTTGTCATTTAAATATTTTTCTAAGACCTTCCTTATGCTAAAAAAAATTGTAAACTTTTCTTTTGTCAATCTAACTTGATCTGCATTAAGAAAATTCCAAGTGTCCCTTCCTTCATAATTTGGCAGTTTCCTCTATTACAAAGGAAATGTGTTCTGCAGAAAGGAAATGAATTTACTATTCTGCTAGATAAAAAAACAATTTTTTTTATGATTAACACTTCAAAATCTGTGACGGACAGGAAACTAAGAAGGCTTGAACAATATATGAAGGTTCTGTTTTAATCAAACGTATCAAGATATCCCTGCATGTCTAGTTCTATGTCATAAAAACTTAAATTTACTAAAGTTCATTTGAGAAATATGGTAAAGGTTTGTCGAGTGTCATGTGCATAGTGAAAATCGTCAAGAGATTATATAATCTGTAGCGTAAATAACTATTCATAAAAGATTTTCAAGCCTTGATAATGGTACACTGTATTATCTCTCACTTTAGGTGCCTTACGCATTGCTGTGAAAATCAACTGTACTGTAAGGTTCAAAGGTCGTATTTTTATATGAATTTACTTTGTCCAGTATGATTCAAAGGTCGCATTAATGTATGAACAACTATTACAGTATGGGTCAAAGACACTCAGTTGTATGTACAATTGTGTATTTGTAACAGGATATTTCTCGTGTTTTTCAGTATATATGTCTAAAGCTGCAGGCTGAGAAGGCATGCTGAAAAATATGCACAGGTTCCTGTAGTTATAGTAACAAATATATAGCTGTATTTACAACTGTCGATCTTGAAAGCACAACAGAAAAATCACAATATTTTTATCTATATGCAGTATATATACAATATGGTGAAGAAATAAAAATCATCTACTAACCGGACCTTCTTTTATTTAAATCCAAGTGAATACTCTTCCATATTTTGGGATGGTTACTCGTAACAATGATTTTTATAACCCATCGGAAGTACTACATAAGGCTTCTCCTATCTCGGTAATCAGTTGTCAGCTTAGAAAATACGTAGCCCTTTTTTTAGTCTGCTCCGAAGCTGAAAACTGACTGGTTATGCCTCCTGCTGAGGACACTCCCTCCTCAGGACACTGCAATGCTGACCCCTTTATTTTGAATCTTTCCATTTTTTTCTATCTACGATCTCTCCAGTATTTCATATATGTACATATTTTTATAGATATGAGGACTTTTGTACTCCAACTTACACTGTTAAAAAAACCTGTAGTTTTAATAAGAAAATTTCCGTAAAAATATACAGCTGGGAGCCGTATTTCAGTAAAACGGGCGGCCATCTGTTTTACCCTAAATTGTTATTATCTTTTATGGGTCAGTTACCGTAATATAATTGCTATAAGACCGCCTACCCGAAATTACAGGGGCAGTCCCTTATTTGAGGTATAGTCCTTATCATAATGGTTCATATAACTTAAATGTTTTCTGACAGAATTGTGTTAAATGTTAAGACTAAGCCTATATGAAACATTAAAAGCTTCAAATTTCCTCCTAAATCATTAAATATACAATATTGTAGAAGTTATTAGTTTTATTATTATCGCATTGGCATCTGTCTATATGAAGTTGCCATCCGCTACCATCCCACGTAACTACAGAATTATTAGTGTATTAATATAATAATATACTTGTACATTTACCATTTCTAACATTATGTTTTATGAAACAGGCAAAAAATAAAAGTTCCACTGTATATTCAAAGGACTAAAAACATCATATATACTACGATTATCCCGATCAGATACGCATTTGCAATGCGTGTGTTTTCATTTCTCCTGGTGGCTGGCGCCGCCAAAACCCTTGAAAACAATGGAAGTCCCCTCAGCTCTCGAGGGAGAGGTTTTCTTGTGGTTTCTTCTACTGTTACAAAGAGTGAAATTGTGAACAGCATCAGGTGAGTTTTAAGACCAGGTGTATGCTTTTGTATTTTATATGATAAAACTTTACTGTAGTTGCGGCCTATAATAAGATTAGATTAGGACTATTATGTATGAAGACCCTGCCTCCGTCGACATCTCGCGGGACGAGTATTTCCCCCTTATACAACCTGTTTATTTAGATGGCAATAAATAATCCAGGACTAGAAAGTACAATTACCGTACATTGTTTAGTGAAGCTATGTGGTAAACTTTTGATAAACATCCCATTAGTATAGATTGTTAACCTAGACCATATGTAGGGTAAACAACCGAGTGGACTAGCTGCGGCCACCTTAACCGTGTTTGGACCCACCTTCAGGAAAAGTACTTTAACACGCCTTGACACAGGAGACGGGCACCAGTCATGAGTCTCATGTCTAGAGGTGTTGCTTCACGACCGTTGATCGTGATTGGTGCCCATCTCTGGTATCAGGACATGTTAAAGTACTTTTTCTTAAAGTGGTCCTAAGATGGTTAAGGTGGCCACAGCTAGTCCACTCAGTTGTTTACCCTAGGCTAAACCAGTCTGGGTGAAAATAGCAGCCTTTCTTCTGACGGAGTCACTAGCCTAACTGTATGGGTACATAGCAAGTAATTGTGTTAAGTAACTTGTGAATTTATGGGATCTGGTAGCCTCTACATTTAGGTGTGAATAATTAATCATAATATGTTCTTTTATTTAAAATGAAGTAATACCATGTATTAGACTTGAAAAGACTTAAAAAGGACATTGTGCAAAAATAGTATTCTAGCCATTGTAAAGGCTATATTCCAGTTCAGTCTTATGTAGCCTATACCCTTGAGTGGTATTAACCTACCATAGGTTGCAAAATAACAAGGTAGAGTGGCAGTCCTTTTTTAAAAGGAATATCCTGATATTAGCTTAAAAAATGCGTGGCTGAATATCAAGCAAAATAGCCTTGGCTATTTAAAGAGAAAACCAGTTTCCAGGAGGGTTATAAGTTGAGAGAGAACTTAACAAGATCTTTTATGACTAGCTTAATGTGGATTATATTATAAGTATTAGCATATGCCAACTAAAACAATAGCTTGGGTTAAATAAATTACTTCCTAGACTAAATTCCTCTTCTTACTTACTAGGAGCCTCAATTCATTCCAGTGTATAACTTCAGTATTTGTAATAACTCTCTGCCATCATTTGTTTCATATTTCAATCACTACATATTTCAATCACAGAAATGAGATTAGTATGTGTATTTCATGCCCACTTGAATGCTGTTACCAAAAATTTTAAAATACTCCACGTTCAGGAGCCACATTCATAGATTTCATAGAAATATTGCTAACCGAGCCAAAATTGCAAAGTATGATGTTGAAAACTGTCATTCTGGAAGAATCAGAGGTTTTAAAGTAGTTATGTAAACAATGTGATAACTTTTTCATTAACAATTGTAGATCCTAGGCCTGCTTGAATTTTGCAAAATTGGGGAAGGTTTTTTTTTTTCATCTAAATCATTAAATCATGTAATTATTAAATAATATGCATAAGTAGGATTGCATGTGACTAAATGTGATCGTTCCTATACTCTTAATACATTATAGTAAGATTTCTTATCATTGCATGCTTATGCTCTGAATCTCAATTTGAAACCACGTTTATGCTTTATTTTATTTCAAAGTTTATACCTTTCTTTGTTGTTTTTGATGCTCCATATGATCCTCTCTAATTCCACATCTCAACTTTTCATGCTGCTGTTCCTAATATACTATTTTCAGGACTGTCTTTATTTGCACACTATTACTGCCTTTAAACTTCCCTTTAAATTTCCATGTTATATAACTCAAAATTTTTGCAATTCATAGTATGTATGTACTATTGTATGTGTGCAATGATTAGTACTTGAATTCTGCAACTTCCTTGCAGGGATCTTATTATTTGTTAATCTGGATTCTAATGCATGATGTATCCATACACTGTCCTGTCTGGTAAAATCCATAATTTTTTTATGTAATATCAGTTACTCTTCCTGCCAGTTGTTAGTGTTTGGCCTTCTAATTGTCACCCACTGTCAAAATAATTTTTTTTGGGGGGGCAGTTTCTGCAATAAACAATGCTTCACTTTAATAATATATATAGATTGGCATTTGCCTGTTTTCTCATCCAATTCAAGTTTTCTATTCCCACCATACATGCTACTACAAAATTCTATTGTTACAGTATTTCACTAAGGCTTAATTTTTAGGAACATTGGTGCTCCAGGCTACCCGCTTCATAGTTGCAGTTGATGGAAGATTCATCAACTCAGACTTGACTTCATCGTTGCTGTGATGGCCATGGTTTTCCCAGCATTTTACATATTTGATATTCATTACCCATCAGAAGCTTCAGTCACTGGAATTTATGCAGTGGTAAGCTGTTGTAATAAGTTACTTGAAATTTTTCTTATTTAAGCATATCAGTCAAGTAACTTATATTTAAATGTCCATGTACTGTACTTTGTAACATGTGTGGTGGTCAGCAGTTGTTTTACAATACTTTTACCATCATGTTCATATTTCTTGTCATATTTACAGGTGTTTCTTCAAAATAAATCCAGAAAAAGGGACAAAAAATACCAGAACAAAGAAAAAAGTGGCACACACCCATCCAAGAATATTAAAGTTCAATGCAGAGTTTTCTGCATTGAGCTTATGAAATAAGGAGTGAAAAAGCATTCACACTCTTCTGTATAAATAATTAATGTTAAATTTAGTGCTAAAAAATTGACAAATCTGTTTGTCAAGAATAAAGTTTTTTGAAAGTTAATCTTCTCATTATTTTCTCCAATTGGATATATGACCTGCACAATGAATTTTAGGTTACTATTTCAATTGTAACATAAATTGCAAAGAAATGTTAACATAAAATGCAAAGAAATATTAGAAAAATCATGTACAAATCCCAAAAAGTTACTGTATACTCTGTCAAATAAATTTACATAAATATGTTACATGTATAGGATTTGTTACCAATTGTAGTTTTTATCTGTTTTGATATTGTATGAGATGTAATTATAATTTTACAAAAAATAAATTTAAAAAAACATATGACTATTGGTAAAATTTAAAAATGTTTTTAGGATTATTTATTTCACCCTTGATGTGTTTTTTTCTTAAATTAGCAACTCCAAAGTTTTGCCGGGTGGGGTTGTAGCGCAGTGATATACAGGGTTGGGCAAAATCAAATTCCCGAGTTTTGATAGGCTATTAGGAAAAGTAAAACAATACTTACAGAATTATTTATTGTTTTATTCGAATCAGTATACAATGCCGTTTGTGTGATCACTTTTTGAAGATGGCATCAGGAAGATGGTGCCATCTGTAGCGATGCACTGTTGAAGGAGATGTCTGAAGTTTTCGGCTGCTCTTCGGCACATCTCAAGGGGTACTGCAGCGATTTCCTTCCGAATGCGCATCTTTCAAATTGTGTGGAGAAAGTGTTCAGAAGTGACCACACAATTTGGAAGAATTGAAGATGCGAATTCGGGAGGAAATCGCTGCAATACCCCTTGAGATGTGCCGAAGAGCAGCCGAAAACTTCAGACATCGCCTGATGCCATCTTCAAAAAGTGATCACACAAACGGCATTGTATACAGATTCGAATAAAACAACAAATAATTCTGTAAGTATTGTTTTACTTTTCTTAATAGCCTATCAAAACTCGGGCATTTGATTTGCCCCACCCTTTATATATGTATTTTCACCCGTATTTGAGAAAATTGCGTAAAATTATTAACAGTAAATTAGACAGTATGTTATGGGTTAACTTAACGGTAAAACCATAAATTTCACAGTTAAAATTTTATACAGGATTTTCTCACGGGAGAAAATACGGTACATTAAAAATCACGGGACCCGTTTTTTTGTACATGAAAACTTACCCAGCAGATATATACTTAGCTATAGACTCGGTCGTCCCGACAGAATTTCAAAACTCGCGGCACACGCGACAGGTAGGTCAGGTGATCCACCATTCCCACCGCTGGTGGCGGGATCCGGACCATTCCTGTTTTCTAAGACGAGATCTGTCGCTGGAGCAAACAACATCATCTGTGTTCACTCCTCCATTTTGGATTTCTACTCGTTGCCGAGAATTTGGATTGGTTTTTTGGTGACGTATTCTGTTTTTCTCTGCTTGGCATACGCTTATTGTGGATGTTTTTCGACTTTGATATTGACTGCTCTTTCACGATGTCTGACGCTAAGGCTTCACCTATGTTTAGAGTTTGTAATAGGGAAGATTGTAAGGTTAGGCTGCCGAAATCGTCGGTAGACCCTCATAATGTTTGCTCTAAATGTAGAGAGAATGAATGTTCTATTAATAACACCTGTATTGAGTGCGAGAACTTAACAGAGCTTGAGTGGAAGGAGTTATCTTTTTATGTTAGGAAACTTGAGAGGGATAGAATAAGAAAAGCTTCAGTTAGGTCATCAAGTAGATCTTGTTCTCTTGAACAAGACTTTAATAACTCTAATGTTACTAACGATTTTCCCTTAGCCACAGCTGCTTCTCCCGGTACTGAATCCAAGGATTCTTCCGCTGAAAGGGAAAATGTAAAAGCTTCGATCAAGAAACTTCAAGCTCAGTTACGAGCGTTAAACGAAGGTAAGAGTGGTGATAGTGATTTGTGCAGTGTCCCCAGTGCAGTGGAGGGGGCATCTGACCGGTTCCTCATTGCTCCTAGGCCTAGACCTCTTCCAAACTCCCAGGACCAGGGGAGGAGGAATGTCGAAAGCCGGTTCCTCATTGCTCCTAGGCCTAGACCTCTTCCAAACTCCCAGGACCAGGGGAGGAGGAATGTCGAAAGCCGCAGGGAGGATGCAGAACATCCCCAACGGTCAGGCGTCCCTTCGGCAGATCCTGATGTAAAGTCCCAGGCTGCCTTGGATAGCCGCAGAAAAGGCATCCTAAGGGAGTGTTTTTCGGCCTCGGACTCTTCCTCTCCTAAACGAGGATGGAGTTCAGCCTCTCAATCGCGCCCTTTGAAGAGAGCCTGGAAAGCGCCTAAAGGAGACGCGGCTGATTCTAGCCCAGAGCGTTTTCCTGAGAATTGGCCCTCTGATCCTAAGAAGGCGAGACGGAGGAGCCCTCTCTTCAGGATCCCACGAAGCAGTTCCTGATCAACCTGCAAGAGCAGTTATCCTCTCTTGTAGGCTCCTTCACTAAGGATTCAACAAGGAGGAAAGATGTTTCGCTCCCTGTTAAGAGTTCTTCTAAGCGCCCTTCTGCAGCTAGGAGAGAGCCCTCACACTCTCCAAGGTGATTATCTCCTTCGTCTAGAGACCCTTTGGACAGGAGTTTTTCTCCTGACAGGCGAGTCCTTTCGCCCTGTAGGCGCTCTTCTCCAAGAAATAAGCGCCCTCCTTTGGACAAGGTTTTGAAGCCTAACAGAAGCGCCTCAATTCATCGTCAGGAAGTGCGTAGCCACTCCCCTTCTAGACACCGGGAATCGAGCAGAAGTCTCTATCGGTTCAGGTTCAAGGAGCCGGAAGAGAACCTAAACCAGTACAAATATCAGGATCCTTTGGGATTGCAGGACCAGGAGTGGAACCAGGAGTCAGTCAGGCGCAAGGAGGCAGTCAGACGCAAGGGGCGTCAAGAGCCTTTCAAGCACCAGGATTCAGGGCGCCAGGAGTCAGTTAGACGGCAGGAGTCAGGACGCCAGGAGTCAGGGCGCCAGGAGTCGGTTAGGCGTCAGGAGTCAGGGCGCCGAGATCCTCTCAAGCGCCCTGAGTCAGGGCGCCAAGAGCCTATCAAGCACCAGGAGTCTTTTGGACCTCAAGTGACTAGACACCAAGAGCTTAGTAGGCGCAAGAATGTTTTTGACTGCCAGGAGCCTCATTCTTCTTATAAGATTCAGCGCTCCCCTTCTTGGGAAAGGAGTACTTCTCCCGGGAAGAGCCCTATCACTTCCAAACGGTCGCCTTCAGTGGAACATTTGGAAGAAGTGTCGGATGATGAGAAGCCCGTAGATGTAGCAGTTTCAGACTACAAGAGGCTCTCACTTCTGCTTCTCAAGGAGTTCGGAGACTCCCTTCATCCTGCTGATCCTCCATCACCAGGATCACTTATGTCCAGTACCAAAGCACATAAGTCTTCTTCGTTCGTTAAGATGCGGCCGGCATTATGCATGAAGAAGGCTTTGAAGACATTTACAGAATGGCTAGCCTCTAGAAGGGAAGCTGGTAAAACAGTTTTTTCCTGTCCTCCTTCCAAATTAAAACAGGGAAACCTGGAAGGTGGTACGAGACCAAAGAACCCATGGGTTTGGGCCTTCCATCATCCGCAGACGCGGATTTTGCCTCTTTGGTAGACGCTTCCAGGAGGAAGTCTTTGCTTTTCTGCAAAGGCAACATGGGCATCTGCGAATTGGACCATCTTCTAAGGGCCTCTTCAAGACTTTAGAAGTTTTTAATTTTAGGACTGGGTATTGGGAGCATTAGCCAAGAGAGCTCAGACACGGACTTCGTCTCGATGGAAGAGCTTTCAAGTGTTCTGGCTTGCTTGGACAGAGCAGTTATGGACGGCTCTGTAGAAGTTGCCTCTCTGTTTGGAACAGGAGTGTTAAAGAAAGAGATCGGTCTTTAGCTCTTCTCTAGCTAGAGCCGTATCTCCTCTTCAAAGATCCTCTCTTCTTTTCGCTCCCCTGTCCTCTCATCTGTTCCCGCAGGAGACGGTTAAGGAGGTAGCAAATCTCTTACGGAGGAAAGAAAGCCAAACCCAGGATCTCCTCACAACACTTTCGGCTAAGAACGTTTAGGCCGCTGCCCAGGCCATATTGAAAAAAAGTGAGAGACCCTCTTTTGTGCAAGCCCTTTCGAGGTGCCTCCATCTTGCTAGAACCCCTCTTAGAGGTTCGCAGACCAGAAACGGAGTGATCGGAGTAACCATCTAGAAAGGTCCCCTTCGGGGAAATCTAAATGAGCAGAGAGATCCTCTAGACAAACAGTTAGGCCCGCCCGGACTAGTCCATTTTGCAAAAGTTTGGGCGCAGAAGGGAAGAGCGGAATTTCTGTGGTTCCCTTCTCGATCCTGAAAAAAGGATAACTTGGATCCCCACCTTACAGGTGAGGATTTCCAAAGGAAGAATCAGTCAGAACTGGTAACAAGATCTCCAGTCTCCAGGATTTTACAATTGGTTATGTTCCTCGTACCAAAAAAGCATTGGGGGATGGGGAGACCGGTGCTAGACTCAGTGTCCTGAATTTGCTTTGTTATGAAGGAAGAAAATTCCTCGCTTGGAGGGACGTTTCCTTCCTCTGTTCTGTCTGCTCTTCGTCCCATGGGGACTGGATGGTTGTCCCTGGACCTTCAGGTGCGTATTTCCATGTGCCAATTCATCCGGCATCACGGAAATAAATCCTAAGGGTTTATGTTCCAAGGGAAAGCATTTCAAAGGTTCCGAGCGATCTGTGTTTCGGGACTTTCGACTGCCCCTCAAGGTTTCTTCACGGACATCATGAAGAACGTATCTTATTTTGGCTTACATTTTCTGGAAGGGATCAGGATCCTCCATTTATATCTAGACGATTGGCTAATAAAAGCCAATCGGAATCGGAAGAAACAAGGTACGTGGGAGGACCTTTACTTTACTCTGAAACTTGGACAAAGTCCCCCTGGGGTGACTTTTAGTCAATCTCGGAAGAAATCCATGCTTGACTCCCCCCAGGCCAACGCATTGTCTATCTGGGGATTCAGATGGATTCTCTGGATTTTCTAGGCGTATCCTTCGTAGGAAAGGATCGAGTAACGCTTGCTGGAAAACAGGTGGCAGTCTCTTAAGGAAAGAACATTGTTCAGGCGAGGGAAATGGATGGAGTTGGCTTGGGGGAACCCTCTCCTTGATGGAAAACAGGTTCGTTTCCTTACGGAAGACTACACCTAATACCCTTTCAATTTCTATCTCGAAGGTTTAGGATATGGGATTCGGAAGTCTCAAGAACTGGGGTGAGAAAACCTTTCCAATCTCGAAGGGAATCAAGGAGAAATACTCCTGATGGTTGGTTAGATCCAAAAGAAAACTAAGCAAGGGGATCGTCCCTTCACTTGAAAGAAACCCTCGTCTTCTAGCGTTATTTGCAGACGCCTCAGATTCGGGAGTGGGGAGGCAACCCTTTAGGAGATTCGAAAGAAGTGTTCAGGCACTTGGGAAGGGAGAACCAACAAGGTGTCCTGGCAACATAAACAAGAAAGAACCACTAACAGCCATTCATCTGGCTCTAGTTCATTTCGGGGGAAGGAACAGGTCTCAGGTCTCTGGGTGATTCAAAATCCACCTCGGACAATACAAACACCCGCCCTGGACCATATATAAAGAAACAGGGGGGGAACGCATTCCTTCTCCCTGGTACGAGGTCAGCAAAGGATCTGCCTGATTTGGGCTCAGGCAAAGGGAAGGGATATCTCCTTTTCTTCACAAGGTTTGTTTGTTCAGGGAGGAGAAAGAAATGTCCGGTGAGATCTTGTTGAGCAGGAAAGACCAAGTCCATTACCCACGGAATGGACAACTCAATCCCTTCACGGTTTGCCAACAACTTTGGCATCTGGGGGTGGGGAAAGACCCAATTATTCAGACCTGGTTCGCGAACCAACAAGAAACTATAGACTGGAAAAATTATTGCTACCCGATCTCTGGATCCGCAAGGCGATAGCCGTAGACAGCTTTCTTGCCTAAGGATTCGGACAGGTTTAGAACTCCTTTAACGCCTTCCCTCCTTTCAAGCTAGTAGGGAAAGGATTGAGGAAGTTCGTTCGCTTGCTCCAGAGGGTAACAAAAATATGGACCCCTAGTAGCTCCCTTCTGGGCCAGCTCTCCGACTGGTTCCACAGAGGTACTGGATGGGTGGATAGTAGATTTTCCAAGATCGCTTACCATCTAAAGGAAACGATCTTCTCAAACAGCCCCAATCCGACAAGATTTCACAAGAACCTTCCCCAGCTCTAAGTCTGACCGCCCTTCAGACTGTCGAAGGACTTAGTCACGAGCAAGGGGTTTTTCGGCGCGAAGAGTTGCGAAGGCTATTGCAAGAGCCAGAAAGAGTTTCCACCCTCTCAATGGTGTATCCAGTCGAAGGGGTGCGGAGTTGTTTAGAAGATGGTTGAAGAGTAAGGAAAAATATCCTCTTCCAGTACCCTCTGTAAACGGAAATGCTGAATTTCTTCTCTATTTGGAGAAAGAATTTGTAACCTAGCAGTATCTACATGTAAAAGGTTGACGAGGAGTATGCTGGCCTGCAGTCCGCGTTCGACATAGATGGTCTAGATCTTACGAAAACAACTGAAAGATTCCCATCCAGGACCTAAATAAGATCTTTCGAAAACCACCACGAAAGACCAGAAAAATCAAGAAAACCTAGCTGGGGAACTTGGATTTGGTGGTCCTTAAGTTTCCTAATGTCAGAAAAAGTTTGGTACCTTCTCACACAACCTTCATTTAGAGACTTTAAACTAGAAAGTCCTTATTTGTATTATTCGCAATTAGCAACAGCTAAGAGGAATTAGCGGAGTTGCAACGCCCGTTGGGAAGGTAAAGTTGGTTTAGAAAGGATTCAGCGGTTTGCACCTTTTAAACCACTTTTTCTAAGCGAAAAACGAAAAAATCCCTCAAAAAACCATAGGCCCTAGAAGCTTGAGGGGTAAAAGGGACTTTCTTCAATAACAGGAAAAGAACTAGAGAGGGACTTGTTTGTCCTAGTCAGGGCACTCAAGTTCTACTTGAGGGAAAAAAGGTTGTTATTAGGAGGTACAGAAGGAAAGTCTTTGGGTCTTGTTAAAAGATCCTAAAAGATCTATTTCAAAGAATGCCCTAACCGTTGCTTCATTAAAAGGATTTGAAATAAAGAAGATACAGCTCACCGTTACTTGCGAATGAAAAGAGCACCATCAAGATTCTCAGAGTAAAAGCAGCAATGAAAGTGAGAGCCATAGCTACGTCAACTTGGCCTTTCACAAAAACCTGGTCTCTTCAGGCTCTGATAGAGTCAACGTTTTGGAGATGTAACTCTGTGTTCGCCTCCAGTTATCTAAGAGACGTTAAAAAATTTCTTACAGAAAAAGTGCTTTGCTCTGGGAGGGCGTCATGTTTCTGCTGGATTCAGTGACTGGGAGAAGGAGCTGGAAGCTGGCGTTCTTAAACTTAGTTAGTGTTAAAAGTTTTTCTTTATTGGTGGGTTGTTTTTTATTGGTGATCTGTTCAGATGGGAAATAGGGGACCCCGTCTTGCAATTTCTTAGGTTATAACAGTATAACTATGGTCAGGTGATCGAGATTGGCTTCAGGTGTCCTTGGGGTTTGTTTAGTTATAGAAACCGTTAACTTCTGTCAGTTAAGAGGCTAGTCCCCATTGATATGGACAAAGGTAAAAGGCTTCTACCATGTAAAGTGGGGGTCAGCCCCCATTGGTACGAATCAGAGTTAGGCTCTGTCGCGGTAAGCGGGCTCTAACCCCCCACACATTGGACACGGAAAATCCAAAGAGTTTATTCAGCCATATCGGTCCATTACCTCGGCTGGCGGGACTCTTGAGGAAGAAACAGACTCATAGGACAGTAGTCAAATGAAGTCTTCAAGGCCCAATCAGGTAGGTAACCTTTATAGGGATTATTATATCCAAGAACATTAGGTTGTTTTTGTCCCTGGTTTTTCTAATGTATTTAGTTTAAGTATTTATCATTTATGTTTAGCTGTCTTCTTGCCCTCCAACCAAAGGGTGCCAATCAGCTAATGTTCCTATATCTGCTGGGTAAGTTTTCATGCTACAAAAATGATATTGTTAACGATTAAATAAAGTAAAGTTTTGATACATACTTACCTGGCTGATAATTATACTGATTAATGGGACCCACCCATCCTCCCCTCAGGGAGACAGGTCGAAGAGAAAAAATCTGTCTTAGGAAAATTGGGCGGAATGGTTACCGGATACCTGCCACCCAGGGCTCTGGGGAATGGGTGGATCACCATGGAAACATTACCTGTCGGCGTGTTGCCGCGAGTTTTGAAATTCTGGTCGGGACGACCGAAAGTATAGCTATAGCTCAAGTATATATCTGCCCAGGTAAGTAAAGTAGTACAAAACTTTGATTGTATCTTCAACAATATCATTTTAAACGGTAAATGCCTTCGAGCAACATTACTGCCAGGATTTTTACCGTTTTTTCAACGGAAAATTTTTAACAGTGTACGTCCCTTAATTTTGACCAATAATTTACTTTTATTATACGTTTAATATTTATAGATTAATCCTTAAATACGCTTAGTTCTCATTAATGAAAAAAGGATAAAACTCCCAAATTAAATGATGTTACAAAATATTTACTCAAAATTTTACACAAAAAAACCCTCGAATTCACATAATTTGGTGACGAACACAGATCTGTATCTTTGCACACAAACATTTACCTCAGTTTCATAACCTTTCAAACTCAGATCTAAAGATCTGTGATCATAGAACACTAAAAGTTGAATCAAGATTGAGGCTCTTAAGAATGAAAATGTTATGACTGAAAATATTAAGAGTGGAGTACTTTGTTTCTATGTGGGAATGAAACAGCAAAAGCGCATTAATTATGTCTAGTATCCATATAGAACTTCAGCAAAGCAGGTAATATTAAGCTTATACTGATGCTTCTAAGCATGTACAGTGTACGGAAAGTTTCTGCAATGCATAGAATGTGCAATGATGCTTCAGAAGCACGTATAAAGACTTCAGCAAAGCATAACTGGAGCAGAGATGCTTCAGGAGTGTAAAATATGAAGCTGTAACTTAGTGTTATTGTAGAGGAAGCTTTAGCGTTTAATGTGTACAAGGGTACTTCAACAAAAAAAGGGGGGGAGGGGGGCGGAACTTACTGGAACATATGAGAGAGAGAGAGCATAAGGCGATCATTAAGGCGCAAGGCATGCAGGTTTTATGCTGCCAAGTGTATCTCTGCTCAGAACTGCATCTCTCATTTGGAAGATTCTATAGAGCAAAAGGTGTTAATTGTCTTAGTTTTCAAGTCGTATTGCAAACTTGTAAGAAGTTATATATTGAAGCTTGCACAGGAGACTGAAACTAAAGAAATGTCCATGTATGAACAATGTGTCTATAATTTCACAAAAAGGGAAGTTTAGTGAGAATGACTACGTAAAGGACAGAAGCCAAAATTATTTCTAACTTATTCTTACAGATTCAGAAAAATTCCTTAATTCTTGGTTCTGTGGCTGGCAACATTACAAATGATTATAGTTACTACAGATATACGTATGCTGAACTGGGCCACTGAAGACTATATTAAATAGCTCATTGACTTCATGTTTGAAATTGATCAAACCTAGATTACAATGGTTATATGGTATAAAGGGACTTACTTGATATTGCGACGATTTTGTCTGATTTTCCCTAATTAATGACTCTAGTTACCTACCTTGGCAAACTGAAATTGCATGTATTTTATGAGAACTGAGCAGAAAAGGTTGAAATACACAAGTCCTTTTACAACAAAATCAGTGTACAATTTGGTATTAAAGACTGTTCACATTCTCTACATTTTAAAGATCCTTTCTAACAGTCCAAGAGCTTACAGAAATTTTATGACTTTAGTGAAATGCAGAGTTATATGATACATATTAACACACTAAACTTATGAGAATACATTAACCTACAGAAAATCTCCTTATATCAAAAGACTGTGGCCTATGAAATAAGAAATTTACAAAACCTATAATTCCGAATGAATATAATAAAATTGTTCAAATCACTTGCATTTATGAAGCAAAGACATCAAGAAACTGTTAATAAAATATATTTTGAAATATTGACCCAAAACAATATTCCTAAACCGAAACAGAATTCCTCCATTTACATTTCACTTATGACAGCTATTCGAATATTCAATAGTGCCCTGAATTATCTATTCTTTACATGGCTGCTAACACGCATTCTACCGAGTCTTTTAGTATGTATACATTTAGCATTAACATAAAAGCAATCTGACAACCACTGAATATCTTCCCTTTACCTCTCATCAATTCCCTCAAGTTTCTTCCCCTTTTGAAACAAGATTTCTGTTGCTAAATCTTATTCAATTTCCACCACTTATGTAAGATTGCTTCCTTCAGGAGAACTTTACTTGGAAAGAAATATGTGTAACTTGCCCCCTGAAACGTCCAAATAATAATAATAATAATAGTAATAATAATAATATTTTATTGAAAAGACTGGTAGAATTAACCGAATTTATCTTATAGAGATTTTTCTCTATTTTTCGGATAAGTCATTTCTCATAATCAGTGAGACTGCTAAGTAATTTACCTGAATTCATGGTGCAAATCTGGTATTTCTGATGTCAAATTGAATGTCAAGATCTGTTATTTTTTCGGTTTTATCAATACCAAAAATGTAAGGAATATATATTTTAATTTTATGCAGGATACATACTGGAGACCTTAACAGGATCGTAAAAGGTGATCTCCGCTGGGATATCTTCGTTGCTCTGGTTTTAGAGTCTGGGATTTCTCTATAGTCAACATGTTTCGACCATTTCCACGGCCATCTTCAGGACGTTGCAAGGGACATTTTGAGTGGGTACTGTGGATGGGTTGACTTTTATAGTTTGGGCGGGCGTGGTCAGATCCAGGGTTGATTTTTGATTGGCTGTCTGGGGTCATTTCTTCTTGGGCAAAGCTTTTGGAGCTGTATGTGGAGGTTTGCTTGTTGTTGCGAGATGAATTGTGCTAATTCTGCTCTTCTGATGCTGAATTACGTTGGGTCAGCGCCTCCTTTAGGACACTCGGTGCGGATCTCCTGGTGGCCATGTTGGGAGATCCTCTGGTTATGAACAGTCCTGGCATGGTTGAATATTGCTTCCTCCTGGGTGTGGCAGGAAATCCTTTTTGAAAGGAGCATCGTGGTCATGCCAAGGCATCCTTTGGAAGGGGCATGAGCACTGGTACACCAAATTGGTATTCTTCAAGGGGTCCTGCTTCGTGGGGTGGCTGGGCTATTCTTCATCACCAGGCTGCTGGTTTTCATACTTTTGTAATAGATAATCAGTTGGATTGTCTTATCAGGATTGGTAGAACAGACGCTTTCTCTGATGATCTTCTTAAGGGCTTCCTCGTCTTCTTATATTCCCTGTCGACTTTGAAGAAATCCCAGACTCTAAAACCAGAAAAACGAAGATATTCTAGCGAAGATCACTTTCTACGAAACTGTTGTAGTTTCCAGGATGTATCTTGTATACAGTTAAAATATATATCATATATATTGATAATACTGATAATACCAAGGAAATACCAGAGCTTGACAGTCAATTCAACATCAGAACAGCATTGTTTTAACAGAATTAATTCAGGCCAATTACTTAGCAGTCTCCCTAATATGAGAAACAAATCACCAGAAGAATAGAGAAAATTCTTTATAGGATAAATTTGATTAATTCGGCTATTCTTTTCAATAAGAGAAGGTCTGCTCCCTGCTGAAAATAATAATAATAATAATAAAATAATAATAATAATAATAATAATAATAATAATAATAACAAAAGGAGAGGATGTGAAACACCAAGAGATGAAGGACACGATCAGGAAAGAATATATGCAGAGACGTATGCCGATAAGCAAGTCAAAACTCAACGCCAGCAATATGATGAAAGCCATAAACATATGGGCAGTACCAGTAATCAGATAAAGCGCATTATTGGAGTGGACGATGGTTAAACTCCACAGCATAGACCAGAAAACTAGGAAAGCACATGACAATAAACAAAGCACTACACCTAAGATAAATACAGACAGCCTATACATAACCCAAAAGTAAGGATGTCAGAGGCCTAATAAGCTTAGAGGACTGCGTCAACATCGAGAACAGAGCACTGGGGAAATATCTGAAAACCAGTGAAGACGAGTGACTCAAGAGTTCATGGGAAGAACGACTGATAAAAGTAGACGAATACCCAGAAATATACAGAAACAGGAGAATGACAAACAAAATAGAGGAATGGTACAAAAAACCAGTGCACAGATGTCACGGGTGGATTTTTCCCACCACCACGGCATTAAGATATACGAGAATAAGAATACTGTTAGTATACATATGTAAGTATTACATAATAAAAATAAAAATAAAAATGATCTACAAACCCCAAGGCACTCCAATGAGTATGGAAATGCATAACCAACCGACTTAGCGTAAGATTATCGCAAGTCTAACATTACCTCATAGGGCGCCTTATTATACAAGGCAACAGCCCTTTCATTGGTGGCAGAATCCAAGAAGAACTCTTCAACGTCTTCCGAAGAATAACGAATAATGTATCATATCAGAAGTCAACGACGACAAAAGCAACAGATTCTTCAAGCAACTTAGTATCATCGTTTAGTGAGCGATTTCAGCAGTGCATAACTTCAAAAAACAAACCAGACGTGTCTTCTTCCTACGGCAACGCAAGCTTCGTCTCTCATTGGAATCATTCAAGAAAACATCGTTTATTGAGCGTTTCCGGCACTTCAAGAAACAAACCGAACGCGTCTGCAGCATCGGATCTTCAAGGGCTCGAATCATCCAAACAACACGCACGGGGGAAACAAAACCAGGTCATCCGCTAAACAGAGAAGGAGGGCCAAGGCCGTGTGTCATTATCGGAACACCGTGACTTCCCACAAAATCAAGCTAAGTACAATTTTTTTATTCATTTGGAGTAACTGAGTGTTTCCCTTTACAGGTCGAATTTCGTTATTCCTGTGGCTGAAGTTACGAGACATTCTTAATCTTACTTTTTTACAGAAATTATCTACATCATTGAGATTTCGCTACTGCGAGTTTTTATCTTTGAGTTTCTGTTTCCAGAAGTTCTCCTGAAATATCATAATCATATATTGTGTTAATTTTATCATTTTGGGTGATTATTAATTCTTTACATAACAAATCATATTAAACAGTGAATATGCGTTTACGCAGTGGACGTCTGTATTTATACAGATGCATGGATAGGGTAGTTAGGCACTGTAGTGATAAGAAAACACACAAAAACAAGTGGAACACCCATACAAATCTGGATAAATTAGAGGTAACACTATTTCGGGTCAGGACAATAAATGCTCCTTTGCAAGGTCCCGATCGCAGTTTTAGCCTTGAGTTTTTTTAGTTATATGCATAAAATATCGAACCTCAATGACTCAACTTAACTTTAAAAATACGGCTGGATTGCAAGGAATAACATGTCTGTAAAAAACTTTCATCAGGCTAAAGGCGCTGACCAGGATCTTTCACTATTTCAAATTCTAGCAAAGAATGAAGTAAACCACAGCAAGTACATGATAACGCAGTAGAGATAACTTGTTTTAATAGTAATCGCTCAATTCTGTATAGTTCAAGTCATTCATATGTTCGTTGCTTTATAAACTAACAGCAACATAATGCTAAAACACACAATACGTTGCCGATGGTAATAAAGAGAACAATCCTAATTATTATAAAAATAAATAGGTAAACAGTAGCCCTAAATATCAGAAACAAACAAATCGTGCTTAAGCAAACTTGGTTACTGTGTCATCTAGTCAGACAGTCAGGGTCAGTTAAATCTGCCGAGTGTTCAAAGCATAGCACATTCCACACAATAAGCGACTCTAGCAGAGCGGGGAAAAATGATGTTGGATCATTTATGCCATAACTTTTTTTTTTATGCCTATACCTTTTTGAATTAAAAAGGAATTTTCCTATGAATCACACGACCGTATCAAGTAATCAGAGCAGGATATCGTAATTTTAATACATTAAGTTATTATAAATACTGGTGGATTAAGCCCAACTGTACGCACCATGAAAATTAGAATATCTTGTTTTTATTCCTTTAGTGCATGTAATATCCTGTATTTACGGACTCACCGTCTGTTGTTCGAACTTCCCTATTGAGAAGTCTGGAAAAGCGAGCGCTTACAGATACCTCTATAGTTATAAAAAAACATTGATCTATATCTAACGTAAAATTATCGTAATTGTAAGATATCCATCTATGAGAATACAAAACATTATCTTACTTCCTGCCAAGTAAGGCGTGTTTATCAAAGGAAAATTCTATAAACCTTCTAACATGTTAAAATCCGTTTTGAACAAAAAGAGACAGTTAATCAAATAATAACTTATATAGAGGAACCAATCATTTGTCTCATAAATCGTGATATTGTTCAACGACCCAACAGAATTCTCCCACAACCGCAGTCGCAGTTTGCACGCAAAATCTCGAGACGCATGTACCCTCGAATGTCTTAGTGCGTGTAAAAAAGACTTTGCTGGGATCTGAAATTTTAATCCTTCCCGACACTCGGAAATATAACAATTTCCGCAAACAAAGCCCTATACACGGTTGACTCACAGCAACAAGTTAATCTAGTAATCCACAAACCTATACATATAAATATCGCATTTTTTTTATTGTTGCTAATTTTTAATCACGCCCAACCAGTCGTAGATGAATCTCTCTTATACTCTATCTAAAGTAATATCCGTAAAGTCATTCAGCAGAGGTGATTCAATCAGCCAAATTGAAAATTTTATTTTTATCTTTTATCTGAATACCAGGATGTTTCTCTAGCGAGTCGATTCTCTGGGGGAAAAACGGATGTCATTAAACACAAAATACGGTCTAAGGACAAACATAAAGCTATATACGTACCTTCGTATAGACTCGCAATGAAATTTCAAAATAGAGATAAATGACGAAGTTGAAAAAATGTTAGTAATAGGAGTCAAATAGCCCATATAATTTTTCCCTCAAACATCATGCCATAAAAGATCGGACTTGGCGTATCTGTGTAGATTTCTGTCGCTTAAACAAGGAAACGATTCCCGATCGTTTTCCAGTTCCAATTTTTCACCAGCTTGGACTTACTTAAAGGCTTTCACCAGATCCCATTAGCTATGTGAGTGTACCTCATACACCGTTTTCAGCACATTCAGGGGACATTATCAATTTTTACGTATGCCTCCGGCTTACGTTGCGCCCCAATTACAATATAGTGTTTGGAGACTTTTAGGGGATACCCTACATGCCTATATGGTTGATCTTGTATTCTTTTCTAATACCTTAGAAGTACATTCACATAAACTAGAGCTAGTGCTACGGAGACAAAGACAAATAATCTCAGGGTAAAATATCTAATGTGAGTTTTAAAGAAACCGAACATGTTTATTTACATTTTATGTGTCTGGTCAAGGTCTTAAAGTAGTCCATGGTAAGGTGTCGGGTATTCATAACTCTCCGGTACCTATTAACGTAAGGGGGATACAGCACTTTTGCGCTGTATTGGGTATTACAATCGTAAGTAAATATATAACTCTTCAATCAGAAAGCTCCTTTAACAGATCTTACGAAGAAGGGCATAGATTTATTATGGTCTGAAAAGCATCAACAGGCGTTCGATATCTTAAAAGCGGAATAATGCAGCTTACATCTCTTAAAAATCCGTGATTTAAATAATGAATTTTTTTTCATTGCAAGAGATGCCTCAGACCAAGGGGTAAGAGGGGTACTACTTCAGCAATATGATAAACAGTTCTTTCCTATAGCTTTTAGTTCACGTAACTAAAAGCCCTCTGAAAGTAAATATGCAGTAATGGGCAAGGAAGAGCTAGGTATCTTTAACTCACTAGTTTTTACATTTTAAGTCCATAATCTATGGACTATCCTGTTAAAGTCCTAACTGACCATAAGTCCCTTACCGAGTTTTTCAAAGGCTTTAATCACAGTCCCAAAGGAACTGGGCGGCATAATGATCATTCAGGTCTTTGGAGCCAAGTTAAGATATCTACCTGGGAAAGCAAATATCACAGCTAACGCATTATCCCGCAATCCCGCACCATACTGCAAAGAACCATTAATTGGACTAAAAGATATAGAGACATCCGTGCATAATGTTAAAACCGTATCTAAACAAGAAAATTCATTAACCCAAGAGATTGCGAGCATTGAATATCTGGGTTGGAGCGCCGAACTGTTACAAACTGAACAAAACAAGGGCCAGCAGCTAAGCAAAACAATAAACACTTTGAACGGAAACAAGGTCAGCAGCTAAGCAAAATAATAAGCACTTCAAACGGAAACAGGGTCAGCAGCTAAGCAAAACAATAAACACTTCGAACGGAAACCCCTAAAGCAAAAGTATATTTTAAGGTATGTGTATCAGGAATATTGTAATTAAAAAGGTAATATATATGTAGGTCCATGACGAGGAAAACCCGAAGAACACAGCAGGTGACTAATGACCAGGTAGTAGTAATCTCTTTCATACCAATCGTCCTAAACTGGTCATCCAGGGTTCTCTATTATGTCACAGAAAGCCAAATCACTGTTTTACTGGCCTACAATGCTTACAGATATAAAAAGCACATAACTAATTGTAACACGTGTCATGAAAACAGGGACACACTAAGACACTGTCAGTTTTAACCTTTATCCCGTTTTTGGGGCCCAATCAATCCGTTGAAAGAATACACGTAGAATTATTAATAGAATTACGAGTCTGACAGAGGAAATAAACAACTTCTTAGTGTCAAGAGTTCCCTTGACACGTTATATAGAATTAACCCGTCTTATGCCACTTTTCAAGCCCTAAAAAACCAAAACGTTATCTCCCATACCCTGCCGAGGCGTGGCCTGGCGTTGGAGTGACGCGCAGAAGCGGAAAAAATAATTTTTTCAAAAAATTACAGCGCGCTTAGTTTTCACGATTAAGAGTTCATTTTTTTTCATTGCCAGAAGTTTAGTATGCAACCATCAGAAATGAAACAAAATATCATTATCATATATAAATAATGCGATGTATGGTAGCGAAAAAAAGAAATTCATACATAATTGTATTCAAATCGAGCTGTGCAAAAAACGGTCAAAGCTAACGAGTTACTTTTTTTTTGTTGTATTGTACACTAAATTGCAATAATTTTGATATATAACACATTGTAAAACGATCAAAGCAACACAGAAAAAATATTATCACAAAAGGATGCATGAATTCGTAACGCACGGACGTAAAAAAAATGTTTTTTTCAAAAATTCACCATAAATCTAAATACTGTTCTAGAGACTTCCAATTTGTTTCAAAATGAAGAAAAAATATTGAATATTACGATACTGTAAGATTTTTAGCTTAGAATTACAGTTTTCGACCATTTCGGACGAGGTTAAGTTGTCCAAATGTTGAAATTTTTATATACATATTTTTTTATATGCAAATATTGCAAAAATGAGAAAAGCTACAACCTTCAAATATTTTTTGTTGTATTTTTCATGAAATTGCGCACATTTTCTTATATAAAACTCTATAAAATGCATAATATGAAAAGGAGCAAATATTAGGAGAATGCGACGTACGCATTTCGGAGATTTGCGGCCACGAATCGGCGCGCGGAGGGAAAGAAAGTATTTTTTAAAAATTCACCATAAATCTAAATATTGTGCTAGACACTTCGAATTTGTTACAAAATGAAGATAAATGACTGTATATTACTAGATTGTAAGAGTTTTAGCTTGCAATTGCGTTTTGCGACTATTTCGATAGAGTCAAAGTTGACCGAACGTGGTTATTTTCTATTTATCGTGATATATATGCAAATATTTCAAAAAAGAGAAAAGCTACAACCTTCAATCATTTTTGTTGTATTATACATGAAATTGCGCACATTTTCATATATAAAACTTTATGTAACTGCTAATTTTAAATGGTGCAAACATTACGACAATCGCACGAAAAAATTTCGGATTTTTTTCGGAAGAGTTACCTCGCGGACATAAGGAAAATGTTTTTTTCTTCATAAATTCACCATAAATCGAAATATTATGCTAGAGACTTCCAATTCATTGCAAAATGAAGATAAATGATTGAATATTACTAGAATATAATAGTTTTTAGCTTACAATTGCGTTTTTCGACCATTTCGGTAGAGTCAAAGTGACCGAAGGTTTGAAATTTTGCACTTACGTTATTTATATGAAAATATTTCAAAACTGGTAAAAGCTACAACCATGGTTTGTTTTTAGTTGTATTGTGCATGAAATTGCGCACATTTCCATATCTATAACTTTATGTAACGGCAAATTTAAAATGGTGCAAACATTAGGACAATCGCACGAAAAAATTTATCGGAAGAGTTACCGCGCGGACGTAAGGAAAAAGTTTTTTCATAAATTCACCATAAATCGAAATTTTATTGCTAGAGGCGGTTCCAATTTTGGTTGCAAAACGAAGGAAGATGATTGAATATTACTATAGAATATAAAAGTTTTAGCTTACAATTGCGTTTTTCGACCATTTCGGTAGAGTCAAAGTTGACTGAAGGTTGAAATTTTGGCACTTAACGTTATTTATATGAAAATATTTCAAAACTGATAAAAGCTACAATCATGAATATTTTTGTGTTGTATTCTACATGAAATTGCGCACATTTTCATATATAATACTCAATGTAACAGATAATTTAAAATGGTGCACAAATTATGTCAAAGTGACAAAATAATTTTTGAGATGTGTCACTGATACTTTTTAGTGCGTTAAGAAAGAAATTCGCGCTTGTGCGCCTGAGTAACGATTGTAAACAAAACAACGCCTTGATCCGTGAGCCCCCAGCATCCCCCAAGGTGCATGATTCAAAATTTTTTGGCTGGTAGGCCTATAAGTATTTTTCCGCGAATTTAAAAAAAAACTTTTTTGAGTCGATGTATGATGAGTCTAATCGGCATACGGGAGACATTTTGCGTAAGAGGGTTAATAGCACTAAAAAACAAACACCGTAATTGAGTGCGCTAGGAATATTTATGAGTGCTAAATCAGTAAACATTGAATTCAACACATGATAATCTCTGACTCAGGTGGTGTAAATCAATAATAATCTCCTTAACTCGCTGTGTGAATTCCTTTCCATTAAGAAAACCAATACTATATTTTATCACCCAGAGTCAATAGGTTTTGTAGAACGGATAAATAAAAAAGTGTCATGTCTTACGAGTTACACTCGTGATATTGGATCCGAACTGGATTATAGCGGTTCTCGCGGTTTTAGATACCTTTATCATTCATATCTTGTATCTAGAGAATTGATAGCGCAAGTAGCCTTATACAGTACGCCGCTAGAACACTTTTCCACATATTCAGGCCGACCATTAATTTATCAAAATATATATATATATATAATATTAAATAAATAAATAAATAAATAAATAAATAAATAAATAAATAAATAAATAAAAATAATAAAAAAATTATGGATACAAGTGGAGTCGATACAATACACTCCGTAAGAAGTCGAAGGGTTACAAATTATAATAAAAAAAGGAATCACGATAAAATCAATAAGCAAAACATAAACATAGGTTAATAAAATATCCAAATATAAGCGTAAAGATTTTAACGCTTTAGTTTAAGGGGACCGTCCCATATGGCGGATGGACATGTCAACTTGAAAAAATTAAAAATCGAGTTATTACTTGTATCTATGCAGAAAACATGCCGTGCATGCTTTCCAGGAAGTTTCAGCCAATTATTTTTATAAATAATGAAGATATAGCGGTTTTTAAATGATGACGTCATCGTAACTGCGTCGTCTTTATGACTTGAGTTTGACAGAATTGTTTTTGTGTGTTTATTTTTGCATATACAGCGATTTTTAAAGATTTTTTTCGAAATTCTCATACATCTGGCAGCAATGAATGGTAGTGTGGACACTGGGCGAGAAGGGAGCTTGGGCTCAGAGCGGTTATTTATAGGCGAGGCCGAGACTCAGAGAATGACTCAGTTACGCCACAGACGTCAGAGGAGATACATTCGCGTAGGCACTTGCGTTTGGTTTACTAGCTATTTACGTTGTTTTATAACTTCTTAGTGAAGTTATAGCAATGCCGAAGTTACCTAAGATCAAGAAGGCTACTCAGCAAACTAAGGCTAGCAAAATTAGCGAAGGCCAGGAGTGTGCTGAAAGAAAACACGAAAATTCATTGTTATCAGCTACCCTCATTGTCTATGTCTTG
The DNA here is from genome assembly GCF_015104395.2 of Macrobrachium nipponense. Classification (NCBI taxonomy): domain Eukaryota; kingdom Metazoa; phylum Arthropoda; class Malacostraca; order Decapoda; family Palaemonidae; genus Macrobrachium; species Macrobrachium nipponense. The sequence goes on along the minus strand of NC_061098.1, from coordinate 48,589,352 downwards.
CCGTCAAAATCATTATCTGGTGTCACGCTGAGGGTATTAACACCACTTTTAGGGGTAGGACCAGGATCCTTGATGTAGAAATCAACAATAAAAGTACAAATAAAAGTAATTATAATAATTGTTGTTTTGACTTTTATAGGAAAAAAGCGAAAAAATTTACATACCAAATCTTTGGGAGCTCATAACTCAAAAACATACTTATGCGATGTCGGTAGAGTTTACTGGTATTTATTATCCAATTTTAGAGAGAAAGATATCATTGGAAAGAGGAATAAAAATCCCATAATTCTGTGTGACAGAATTTTGATTTCTTTTTTTCTTTTTTTTTTTCTTTTTTTTTTAGATTTTTTGAGTGTCTAGACTAAAAAAAAAATAAAAAAAATTTTCATAAAAAATTTAAAAAATCAAAAAATAAAAATTCTGTCCACACAGAATTGTTCCGTATATAAAGAAGTTTGTATGGTATGATTTTCAATACAAATGATGTCATATTAGCGGAGAAATCTCTACCAATTTTTTTTATTTAAATCATGATTTTTGCTAATAAAACGAAAAAGTTTTTTGCTAAACCAAATGACTTGAAACTTTTTTATATGACAAAGGTGTTATATATATCTAAAACATATATGAAAATTATGTATTTCGAGTAATAAATAAAAAAATAGACATCATAGCGGACGGTCCCCGTTTAATAGTCCATTCAGCATTCTAGGGATATTAATGACAAATAAGCTAAAAGTTCAAACACATATGAAAACCTACTTACATTGCCAGGTGACGACGTCATCAGTCCTGAAGTTTCCTGGCGCGTTTGCCGATTCATCATTGTCCTTTTAACCTCAATAAACCGCTTGCAAAGCAGGTTGGCTGGAGAGAGGAATGCTTAGCCCGAACTTCTCATGGTCAAGGCAGACGTTAGGTACAAGTGTCTATCCGTGTGTGGAATGCAACATTAGTTAAGGAATTGCAATCACTTTAAGATTAATGAACAAAATAAGCAAACAGAACTATAACATCAAAATGAATTAATTTTTTCTCAACCTCATAGACAATTAGAGTCAATAAATCAGCTTATGACATTGGTAGACGGACACTTATAAGTATCAGGTCATGGATATGAAAAATTTACTTGCAACATTAGCCTATTACAATTCAAGTAAATCACATTCATGGGAAAATGTCACATTTTCTTGAAAAACCCAGTTTATATAGGAATTAGTTACATAGTGGGTTCTTTCATAGCATCTCCTGCCTAAAAATTAACTTCAGAGGATGCGCGCAAGAAAATTGAATATGAAACTTTTGTTAGGGGCATATAGGATCGGATTTTATCACAGCTTAATTTTAGTAAGCACAGAGAATTACAGAATCATGATTAATATTCTCTTTGACTCTTATGTTGCCTGGCAATCTTACACATAGCTCTGTTTCACACTTCTTTGTCTATTAACTTACTACCAGTAATATCGAATTTTCTTTGGGATTCGTATTGATATCTGTTTATTTTTTATAATTATGGATATTTTTACAGTCATCATAGACCTGGATAGGTTCATCATTGTTATAATGCCATGGATAAAAAATAAAATTGTACAGCCGACTCTTTTGAATTCCATAAATATCAGCGAATTCATGTGGGTTAAGTCTGGTTCTTAATGGCTTTCTCCCTCCCGTATTTGGATGTTGTCTGAATTTACTTTACCCTTGTGACAAGTATAATTTCACTTACAGGCTGATTAATGGAACCTGGTTACAGTATCCTGCAGTACGAGAGTTTCACATCGCACGCCCGAACAGATCGTCTACACTTCAAAAAAATTGTTCGTCGCTGCGGACGACTGCAGTGAGGTAACAACTGCCTACAATGTGAAGGGAATAAGCACCATCATAAGTGAACAAGCTTATTTCGTAGACTTCTTGGACCGACACCCGTATCCCGTCGTTAATCTCGCAATCGACTACAAAGGGACATACTTCCGACAATTACGACCGAAGAGGATATTCAACTCTACGTTGCTGGCGCAGGACTCGTGCTGGGGATGATTTTATTCATCGCGAACGTATTCATATGGCATAGAATGCAGAGGACAAGTATGAGCGCAAAAAAAGAACGTTGGACCCTGCCCAGGCAATTCCCCTTGTTTTTAACCGTTTGGAATTGGCCATTTCATTTGGCTATAGGTGGTTGTCTGGAACTGTGTAATGGACGAAAAGTTGTTCGAAACGTTAGAATGTGCAGTGGGTATCACCTCGGTCATGTATCTCATATATAAAGTATCAGTAAAGAATCAGTATCCTATATATAAATTATCATAAATAACAGAATCGAAATATATCTGTGTGTGTACGCACTAGGAATCTATTTAAAGTGCACCTAGATTAATCACTTAGATTAGTCGTTTATGTGAATCAGTTGTATTAAGTGCACATATAATTGATCATAAATATATGATCCATATACATATGTATAAACAAATCAGATAAGCCTATAATCAAATCTGTTACCTATTTATCTTACCAATAACTACAGTTATATATGAGCTAGTATATGGATTAATGAATCAGTTATTATATAACAGTTAGCATAAAAAACTCAACGAATGAATCAGCATAAAAATAAATCATTTTTATCAACTTCATATATGAAATTTTTATCAGTTTGAAAATATGATTTTTGTATTCATGATTAATCTTTATTCTATGCAATTATCAGAGTACATTAGTATTTTCTGTAGCATATGTATCTTAAAGAGATGAAGTGAAAAACTGTATCAGTATATATCACATGATCACTATTATTTACGAATATCATCATATGCATATTATGTCTTATATCTTATTACATGAATCTGTATTGTGTACACCATGATTTTTTGTTTTACTTATAACTATTTTTCTTATATATCTATATATATTCACATAGTGTCTGTATCACACTCCTATAAGTCAAATGCAAGTCAAGCGTGAGTAATATTCAGTGGTTGGTTTTGTAGCTGACCGAGCTTTTATGTAAGTGATTACATAATAAAAATATGGAATGTTATTCCATATATATAAAAAAACTAAAACTAAAGAGGTCAACCAGATTGCTTGCAGGAATGTGATCAGACCAGAGACGATAAAGTATGCTAAGATGACGTATACAATAAAGTAGGCTAAGATGACATGCCGTCACCTGTAGTCATTCATTTATTTTGAAAACATTAGTCCAAGCTTCCTGCTTGAGACAACTACCACGACCTATAATTCAAACGGCCTACGAGATTTGTAACTATGTCATCTGTGTGTATGTTCGTATGTTCGAGCTACTGTCTTCTTCCTTTATGATTTGTAAACGAGATAGTAGTCAGAGTTGAATTAGCCATCATCATTGGCAGAAGCGATCAAGCCATCGTCATTGGCAGACCTGTAAAATCCTATCTGATATTCATCATGTAATCTCAGAAGAATATATGTATTTTTTATACTTCGTGTTTTCTATTAGAAACCTCACATCAGAAAGAAGATATCATCATGAGTTTAACACATCGTCGTCATAACCAAAGAAGATAATACCGACTTCGTAAGTGATCTACAAACCCCAAGACACTCCAATGAGTATGGAAGTGCATAACCAACCAACTTAGCGTAAGATTATCGCAAGTCTAACATTACCTCATAGGGCGCCTTATTATACAAGGCAACAGCCCTTTCACATATACACTGTTGTCAGTCTTCTTGCCTGGAGACAGGGGTTGGAGAATGGTACTGTGTCATAGTTGACACGGTGGGTATGAAGACTGACGTTTACGCTGCCTGGGAAATAGTGTAGGCCTGTCCTACCTGCTATTACATGATATTCCTTGTGTGTATGGGTCTTATTACTGATGAGGCCAGGTGATGTCTTCCCACTGGGAGGCAATTGAAGTGCTGATTTCTATTTTAGGGGTATTGAAGAAAATTCCTGGTACTCAACTTGTTTCTTTATTACTCATTACATCATGCCAAATTTCTCCCAGGCCTAGTCTCCTGGACTTGGTTAACCTGTTAAGCGTCACCCACGTAATAATACGTTTACTGTGATCTACTCGGTAGCGCCTTGAACGGGATATTACGTTCAAGACTTTAACTGTGCTTGTCAAGCCGTCAGCCCCGTAATAATACGTTTACTCGTATAGAAAGTGTAGGAACATCATTTGGTAACACTCTCACCACACGGGAAACTTATTTCCAGCCTGGCAACTCTTTCCTGGTGGTCGCTTATGCTAGAAAACTGCCTGTCCCTGCTGGTTTTCTTTCAATACGCTTCGGGCGTTTATCGAGACATATAGGTTTTCACGTCTCACAATGAATGTCCCAAAGAGGAGGCATATTTCTTCAGGTGAGATCAATCAAATACTAGATGAGGAGTCTGTTATTGATAACCTATTTGGTGCTGAGAGCTCTAGTTCTGAATCCTCCAGTGATGAGGATACAATCTTTTCTTCCAATAGTGGGAGTGAAGATGACTTTTCTTTGCCGAGTGACTGGACTCCGAGAGAGAGAGAGAGAGAGAGAGAGAGACATCCCTTTACTTTTGTTGCTGATCCCAGCATGAAATTTACAGTTGAGGATAAAGAGAATTCATTAGAATATTTTGAGAAATATTTTGATGATGAAATCATTGATTACCTCGTGAAAGAAACAAACAGATTTGCAAATCAGTTTCTCGATGAGAATGTAGAACATTTGTCTCCACAATCACGAGAGCATAGATAGATGGTTTGACACTGTGAAGTAGGATTTTGTGTAGCCCGTTGCTTTAGAGATTGGCATACGAAAGAATAATACTGCACATATGTATAATATTTTTCATTCAGTATTATGAAGTCTTTTGAAATAAAATAATTGTAGTATTATCTTTTTTACTCCAACATTTAATAATTTCCTACACTTAACTACAGTATGAATAATAAGCATAAAAATCAATATTAACTTTGAAAAACTATCATCAGTGCTATGATCGCTGATTACAAAAAAAACGTGACGGTACGTTAGCAGCGAGCTCATCCGGGGCGGACACTTAACAGGTTAATTTACCTAGTCTTCAGAACTCCTGGACTACCCTGGACTAGATTCCTGGACTAGATCCCTTGCAAGGGATAGATAATCATTTGTATTAATAAATTGGTAAAATAGCCTAAATGAAGGATGGCCCAGTTGACGTCCTCCTCACATGAAAGCATTCATGATCCTTACATGGTCTTTTAGTGTTACCAAAATGCAGACGAAAGATTCAGGACAGCGCTCCCATACCTACAGTGAGAGAAAAAACAAAACAAGGGACTGGCTACACTGCCACGCGCCCGTGTCCACAACAAAAACTAAAACATTTTACAGTTCCAATCACTCTTATAACAGTAGAGTAAAGATATTAGAGGAGGATGATGAATCAATTCCTAAATAAATCACTAATAATTAAAGGAATATTTTTCCCATTACAAAGCTTTTCCCCCGGGGAAGAATTGATTCATGTCCACTGTAGTATCAAGGACAACTTTTCCTAATGGAACCAAACAGCTCCTTAGATGGGTCTGCGACTGTGGAAAAACAGGTCTTGTACAGTAGAAACAAGCAACGATCTCAACTAGAGACTAAAGGGGCTCTTGCAACAACATAATACAAGGATATACTTGAGTACTAAATGGGGACACTACCCTATAGGTGTGCGTTCAATACAGCTTTCCTAATAGCTTTGTCTAGCCTAATACTGTGGTTAGATTGACTCCACTTACACAGGATGTCACATCACTCTACAACAAAAGAGTTCTCCACATGTGAAGACAGAATTTACTCCTATTGAGGCGTCCTAATGATTATCAAACTCACCAGAGCTCTTGGCTAGAAACGACTCTAAACTTGAATCTCAAAGTGGTTTGGAAAGTGATGTACTCTATCCTCTAAGATGTACCAAACCAGTACTACAAGAGCAAAACTCTGACAATTTCCTATAAGACAATACCCATAAGACCACAATCACATTCCCAACCAGGGGACTAGGTGAATTCTTGTACAAAATATTTTACACTATTCCTTTGTTCATTACCTCAAACTATAAAGTTTTCACATTACTGGACGCTGCGAATAGAAAAAAATACATTTTCATCAATCTCAAACCAAGTAAAAAGAGAATACAAAACGTACAAAATTACAGTACTGTACAGCATCACACAGAGTCTATATCTCTTCAATGAGACGTGAGGGAGGCACAATATTCCTAGCACATTATCAGGCACATTTTCAGAGGGTTCTTTCATGATAACTAACCATTCTTCATCACCGTGGAATGGCTTTAGTTTATTAGCAGCTCGTTCTACGATTGTATCATCAAACAAATTTTCAACACGTAAGTGGATCCTTATCGCACAACTTCTACCACTCTATAGGGTCTGAGCCACTTAACATTTAACTTTCGATTAGTACCAGGTATTTGAGTCTCATTTCTGACCCAGACTAGTGATTTCTTTTCAACTCTCTGATATTGCTTTCGGTTAGCTATACTTAAAAATGATTTTGACCTCTGTAAGTGGGTCTTTTGGATTATCTCATGAACTTTGGCAATATCAGAATCACTCACTTCATCCTCAATTGATGGCAATGTAGTTATTATTTGTCTAGCAGGTTTCCTGCTAAAGAAGTCATACTGTGGCTGTTCACCTGTTGTTGCGTGGACAGCACAATTAAGGACCCGTTGGGTCTCCCCTAAATAGGTTGGCCACTGATAAGGATAACCCTGACACATGACATTCAACAGGATCTTCATAGTCCTATGCATTCTTTCTGATATGCTGTTACCTTCAGGATGGTATGGTGTGATGAAACCAGTGTTTATGTTGTGCTTTTGGCAAAGATAAGGATAACCCTGACACATGACATTCAACAGGATCTCCATAGTCCTATGCATTCTTTCTGATATGCTGTTACCTTCAGGATGGTATGGTGTGATGAAACCAGTGTTTATGTTGTGCTTTTGGCAAAGATCTCTAAACTGTTGTGATGTGAATTCAGCACCATTGTCAAGAATTACACACCCTGGAATTCCAAAATCATTTAAATATTTCTGTAAATTCTTACTGACCACTTCTGTAGTCTTATTCCTCAGTGGGTAAAACTTCACAAAGCGTGAATAATGATCAATCACTGTAAGAACATATTGGTACCCATTTGCACCAGACATCATATCTGTCAAATCAATACTGATACGCTCCAAGGGTTTATATACTGGTGAGAGTTCTTGGAATTGCTGTAAGGATGGACTGTCTTTATGAACCTGACATGTAATGCATTCTTTAACATACTTAATCAAATCAGATCCAAGTGAAGGCCAATAGAAGTAAGCCTCCAGAGCATCAATAGTTTTCCTTCTCCCTAAATGACTAACAACAGACTCATGACCAAACTTCAAAGCAGCTCTCCTAATCTCCTGCGGTACCACAAGTCTTAACTGAATACTATTGTCATGCTTGTCAGCACTCAGATATAACAAGCCTTCATACAGCATAAAATGATGGATGAATGCTCTGGGAAACTTCTTCCTAGGCAATTTTACTCCTTCTAAGTATGCAATCAACTCACCCCATCTTGTTTCACCTACCTGCTTAGCCTTGTATTCTTCCTTACTCAATCCAAGATAATTGTCTTGATTGTTGTGAAAGATGTCCCTAACTGGCCTACTTAACTGATCAGCTACCTCATTGTGCTTCCCTGGCCTATACACAACTTTGAAGCGATAATCTTGCATTTCAATAATCCATCTATTCATCGTAGGCAACTTTGTCTTTCTTTTTAATACTGACACAAGAGGTTGATGGTCTGTGTAGATTGTAAATGGAACACCCCAAAGAAAATGATGAAACCGCCTACATGCTAACACAATAGCCAAGGCTTCCCCATCATTAGTAGAATATCTCTGTTCTACAGGCTTCAATTTCTTTGAAAAGTATCCAACAGGTTTCAAAAGGCCATCACTCCCTTGCATCAGCACTGAACCTACATGATTCAGACTAGCATCTGTGAATAACTGAAATGGTCTTGTCATGTCTGCTTTTACGAGCAAAGGAGCAGTCATAAGGAGCTGTTTCAACTGCCCAAAACTAGACTGACACTCTGGTGTCCATGCAAATGGCTCTTTCATTCTTAAAAGATTGGTTAAGGGGACAGCAATTTTAGCAAAATTTTGTATGTGCTTGCGATAAAATCCACACATTCCTAAAAATCTTCTAGTTTCTTTGACATCAGTAGGAGCTTTCATATCTCTGATGGCACTTATGTTGTCAGGACAAGGCTTGCATCCTTCTTTGGATATTATATGGCCAAGAAATTTTATCTTTTTGTGCAAACTGACACTTCTTGATGTTTAATTTCACACCCTTTTCATTAAATAATTTGAACAGCTCTTCTAATCTCTCAATTAATTCTTCCAAGCTGAGTGCCCATACTACAATATCATCTAAATAATTCTTTATGTATCCCTTTTTCAGTAATGGAGTCAAGATATTACCTATTACCCTTGAAAATATAGCTTGGCTGCAACTCAAACCAAACGGTAACCTCTTAAACCTATATAAGGAGACTCCATCACTAAACGTTGTCGACAAGATCTCTAATATCTTCATCTAATTCTACCTGATAATAAGCGTCTTTCATGTCCAATGAAGCATAAAATTGATTCCCTGATGCTGACTCGACTAACTCTTCTAACCTAGGCAAAGGATGGATGTCAGTTTGAAGGTGGATGTTGACTTTTCGATAGTCCAAGCACATTCTTTGAGAATTGTCTGGTTTACTTACCAAGACTATAGGACTTAACCATGCGGCTGTGGATGGCTCAATTATATCTTGAGCTTCCATATCCCCCAACATATTTGCAATAAGCTGCTTGGCTTTCTCAGGGTATCTATACATGGGTGACCTAACTGGTTCAGAATCACTGACATTAATATGTCCCTAAACTCCCTTGAATTTTCCTATTTCATTACTCTCCACTATGAAAACTTGGTGATTTTCCATGACTAGACTCTTTAATTGGGCCTGCTGTTCATCATCTAAATGTGACCAATCTTGCTGTGCAATCAAATTTTCCAGCTTTTTCTCTCTAGTGCATCCTTATTCTGGTACAACACGCATGCTTTCAGGGATCAGCTCATTCCTAATTTCAATCTTTTGACATGTGGGAGCTACTGAAATGATGTCCCTTTCATCAATCTTATTGTAAGTACCTATCAGTGTTCCTATTTTCAACTTAACTACACCCTTTGTACTATTTATGAGAGGTATATGTACTTCCTGATTATCAGTGACTTTAAGGCACAAAGCCGTCGTAGCACCATTGGCTTTTAATTCTGAGGTATGTTCGAGTATTGTATCTTTTATTTCATTTACAGACACAGCATAAATACCTGCAGAAGAGGGAGGTAGGATAATTTTTTTCTTTAATCTTACCTCATCTACTCCAAGGTTTAAATAATGGTTGAATAGTTTTGAGATCCCAAATTACTCTCCGAACCTCTTATACAAAAAAGATCCCATGTTAGACAAGCAACTCCAAGCAAATCTGCGCCCAATAGAATTTCTGTATCTAACAAGTTGTCTGGCACAATAAAAAATAAGTGAGTAACAACTCTAGTGCCACTATGAACATCTAAATAAACAGATCCTAGTACTGGTACAATTGCGTGGGTGACTCCCGTTAACTTTGGTAAATTTCTCATCTAGGCACGCTTCAAACCTAAGCTTTCCACAAAGGATTTCTTAACTATACTGGCACAGCTACCTGTATCAATTAAAGCTTCAATCATGTTATCATTTACCACCAGGCTGATACTAGGAGCTCGTGCCGGACTCCCTAGTCATCTTATACCTACTTTTCCTGGACATCCTACATGACCTCTCCTACTATTTTGTTAGAAACAGTCAAAACAAACTCCCTTTGGAGGATCAAGAGGACAATCAGACAGATTATGGTCAGTCACTCTGCAAAAGACACAATATTTATTATTACTCTTTTGTTTCCTTATGTTTACTTTCTGCAGTTTTTTATTTAACTCTTCAAGCTTCTTTCTTAAATTATCTAGCTCCCCCTGTTGAACACCTGTTACTGGGGTTGATGACTGAGGATTCCCAGTGCCTGAAATTGGCTATACTCTATTCCCATTACTACTATTCATTCCTTGAGCCCTATAATATTCTTCTTTGGCCCATGTCATGAAATTTTCCAACGGAATATGGTATGCTAAGAAATCAACTAGTTTGGCATGGGCCTGTGAATTCAATCCCTTATAAACCTTTGTCTTAAGGAATTTATCTGATGTTGGAATCGGATCATTGGGGAATTTCAAAGTTAAAGCTGAGATTTTACACTGTTATTTATTAAGAAAGGAACTGGGAGGTTCATCAAAATAGTAAGTCATGGCAGTAATCTCTTGCCATGCCTGTAACAGAGTGGCTGAGCCAATAAACTGCTTCTTCATAAGTTTTTTAATCTCATCCCAAGATAGATTATTACCCTGTTTTACTAACGCTGCTGCTAAGAACGTAGCTATAACCAGTTCAGCCCGGGCCATTGCCTCTTCTATTCTCCTGTCATCTGAGCTAGTGCATGACTCTACTTGTCTAAAAAAAGTATTAAGTATGTTGTCAGCAAGAATTCCCTTGAGTTTAGAAAGTTTCAGAAGGGCTACATCTTTCGGCTTTAACACTGGTACACTCCGAGGAATTGCTACTGGAGTGTTTATTGAATAAAAGATTGGATTGGTATTATTAAAGGGATAAGTAGGCTGTGGTCCAAGGAAAGGATTGGGTATTACAGTCTGTTGACCTTGCTGCAAAATGAATGGGTTTGACTGACAGCTATGAGGGTTTTTACAAGAGTTACCTGATGATGGATTAGGTATAGGTGCGGATGGTTGCGTAGGAGGTTGTACTACCACTGCAGGGTTAGGTGGTGTTGATGAGACATTTATGGGTATTAAGGGCACTGTACTTGTGATAGTAGTTGTGTTTTGTGGTGGGTACTTAGTATTTGTACGAGGCGGTATTGGGGGTATGTATTGGGGGGTTCCTGTAATGGTACTGAGGTTGTCACATAAAAATGGATTACTTGGAAGGTGAGATGTATGTGGCATAGACATTATGGGTGGTTGAGTGTTATTATGTTTGGGTGTTAAGTGTTGTATTGTCCCCTGTATGTCAACCAACTTCTGGTCCAAGTCCTTGATTTGATTTGATAAATCTCCCACTTGAGACCAAACGTCCTGGTAGGATTGAGTGAAGCTCTTAACTGTCTGTAATGTTTGTTGTGTTTTTTGTTCTAATTGAATTAAATCAATATATGATAAATCAGTATCAGTCGCCATTGTTACAATATTTCAAACACTTATATATTATCAAATAATAAAATGTAAACTACATCAAGAGACAATACCATACAATCCATCACTATAGAAATAATGAATATGCATGTAAACAAATCATGGCCTTAATCAGATATAAATCAACCACATTGCATAAAGAAATGCATACAATACGACAAAATATTATAAGTGACCTACATAATATATAGGGCACAGTGGGTATGGATCAATAGCACTGGACTACAGATCCAACACAACTGCCACCAAATGCCGCAGACAGGATTTTTCCCTCACCATGATATTAAGATATAAGAATGAGAATAATAATATTAGTATACATATATACATATGCACTGTTGTCAGTCTTCTTGCCTGGAGACAGGGGTCGGAGAATGGTAGTGTGTCATAGTTGACACGGTGGGTATGAAGACTGATGTTTACGCTGCCTGGGAAATAGGGTAGGCCTGTCCTACATGCTATTACATGATATTCCTTGTGTGTATGGGTCTTATTACTGATGAGGCAAGGTGATGTCTTCCCACTGAGAGGCTATTGAAGTGCTGATTTCTATTTTAGGGGTATTGAAGAAAATTCCTGGTACTCAGCTTGTTTCTTTATTACTCATTACATATCCCAAATTTCTCCCAGGCCTAGTCTCCTGGACTTGGATAATTTACCTAGTCTTCAGAACTCCTGGACTAGATCCCTGGACTAGATTCCAGGACTAGATCCCTTGCAAGGGATATATAATCATTTGTATTAATAACTTGGTAAAATAGCCAAAATGAAGGATGGACCAGTTGACGTCCTCCTCACATGAAAGCATTCGTGATCCTTACATGGTCTTTTAGTGTTACCAAAATGCAGACGAAAGATTCAGGACAGCGCTCCCATACTTAAAGTGAGAGAAAAAACAAAACAAGGGACTGGCTACACTGCCACGCACTCGTGTCCACAACAAAAACTAAAACATTTTACAGTTCCAATCACTCTTACAAAAGTAGTGTAAAGATATTAGAGGAGGATGATGAATCAATTCCTAAATAAATCACTAATAAGGGAAATATTTTTCCCATTACACAGACAATACATGAGACAGACTAAAGAACTGGCCAGCGATGAAACATGGCAATGGCTACAGAGGGGAGAGCTCAAGAAGGAAACTGGAGTAATGATACAGCGGCAGACAAGATCCGACCCTAAGAACCAGATTTGTTCAAAGAACGATAGATGGAAATAACTTCTCCCAGCCCTTATGCAGGAAGTGCAATATGGAAAAACGAGACCATAAACCGCCATAGCAAGCGAATGTCCGGCACTTGCACAGAACCAGTACAAAAAGAGGCATGATACAATGGCAAAAGCCCTCCACTGGAGCCTGTGCAAGAGACACCAACTACCTTGCAATAATAAGTGGTGCGAGCACCAACCTGAAGGAGTGATAGAAAATGATCAGACAAAGATCCTCTGAGACTATGGTATAAACAAAACAGATAGGGTGATAGTACAAATAGACCAGATTGTGACGTTGATGACAAATTCAAGAAGAAAAGTATCACTCCACTGATGTCTTAATACCATGGTACACCAGAGTTTAAGAAGAGAGAGGGAAAAATAGGTAAGTATCAAGACCTGAAAATTGAAATAAGAGATTAGACGATATGCCATTGGGTAAATTGTACTTATAATCATAGGAACACTAGGCACGATCCGAAGATCCCCGAAAATGAATCTGAAAAAACTAGAGGCTGAAGTGGCTCTAGGACTCATGCAGAAGTCTGTGTTCCCAGAAAGCACACATACTATAGTAAGAAAAAATGATGGACTCCTAAGGAGGTATGATGCAACCCCGAACCCCATCCTATAAATACCACCAGTCGAATTGGAGGAATGTGATACCAAAACACAAACAAAAACAACAATTATAATAATAATAATAGTTTAATTTAGTAACGTCTATCCAGATAACCAAAACGTTCACAAAGTAATGAATTTTTCATTGATAACAAAAGCCTGGATAATATTAAGTGGTCTGCCAGTTACC
>NC_061098.1:48500560-48575439 GCF_015104395.2 Macrobrachium nipponense | reverse complement strand
GGTAACTGGCAGACCACTTAATATTATCCAGGCTTTTGTTATCAATGAAAAATTCATTACTTTGTGAACGTTTTGGTTATCTGGATAGACGTTACTAAATTAAATATTATTATTATTATATAATTGTTTTTCTGTTTTTTTTTGTTTATCACATTCCTCCAATTCGACTGGGTGGTATTTATAGGATGGGGTTCGGGGTTGCATCATACCTCCTTAGGAGTCCATCATTTTTCTTACTAGTATGTGTGCTGTTTCTGGGAACACAGACTTCTGCATGAGTCCTAGAGCCACTTCAGCCTCTAGTTTTTTCAGATTCATTTTCGGGGATCTTCGGATCGTGCCTAGTGTTCCTATGATTATAAGTACAATTCCCACTGGCATATCTTGTAATCTTCTTATTTCAATTTTCAGGTCTTGATACTTACCCATTTTTCCCTCTCTCTTTCTTAAACTCTGGTGTACCATGGTATTAAGACATCAGTGAGTGATACTTTCTTCTTGAATTTGTCAATCAACGTCACATCTGGTCTATTTGTACGTATCACCCTATCTGTTTTGATACCATAGTCTCAGAGGATCTTTGTCTGATCATTTTCTATCACTCCTTCAGGTTGGTGCTCGCACCACTTATTATTGCAAGGTAGTTGGTGTCTCTTGCACAGGCTCCAGTGGAGGGCTTCTGCCATTGTATCATGCCTCTTTTTGTACTGGTTCTGTGCAAGTGCCGGACATTCGCTTGCTATGTGGTTTATGGTCTCGTTTTTCATATTGCACTTCCTGCATAAGGGTGAGAAGTTATTTCCATCTATCGTTCTTTGAACATATCTGGTTCTTAGGGTCGGATCTTGTGCCGCTGTTATCATTACTCCAGTTTCCTTCTTGAGCTCTCCCCTCTGTAGCCATTGCCATGTTTCATCGCTGGCCAGTTCTTTAGTCTGTCTCATGTATTGTCTGTGTAATGGGAAAAATATTCCTTTAATTATTAGTGATTTATTTAGGAATTGATTCATCATCCTCCTCTAATATCTTTACACTACTTTTGTAAGAGTGATTGGAACTGTAAAATGTTTTAGTTTTTGTTGTGGACACGAGTGCGTGGCAGTGTAGCCAGTCCCTTGTTTTGTTTTTTCTCTCACTTTAAGTATGGGAGCGCTGTCCTGAATCTTTCGTCTGCATTTTGGTAACACTAAAAGACCATGTAAGGATCACGAATGCTTTCATGTGAGGAGGACGTCAACTGGTCCATCCTTCATTTTGGCTATTTTACCAAGTTATTAATCAAATGATTATATATACCCTTGCCACGGGTATCTAAGTCCAGGAATCTAGTCCAAGGATCTAGTCCAGGAGTTCTGAAGACTAGGTAAATTAACTAAGTCCAGGAGACTAGGCCTGGGAGAAATTTGGGATATGTAATGAGTAATAAAGAAACAAGCTGAGTACCATTAATTTTCTTCACTCAATCCTACCAGGACGTTTGGTCTCAAGTGGGAGATTTATCAAATCAAATCAGGGACTTGGACCAGAAGTTGGTTTGTAAGTGTTTACATAATAAAAATATGGAATGTTAGTCCATATATATAAAAGACCAGATTGCTTGCAGGAATGTGATCAGACTAGAGACGCTAAAGATGACGTATACAATAAGTATGTAGGCTAAGTTGACATGCCGTCATCTGTGGTCATTCATTTGTTTTGAAACAGTCCAAGCTCCTGCTTGAGACAACTACCCCGACCTATGATTCAAACGGCCTACGTGATCTGTAGCGTGTCTCATTTGATTGTGTGTTCGTATGAAACTATGTCATTTGTATGTATGTTCATATGTTCGAACTACTGTCTGTTCCTTCATAACTTGTAACAGAGATGGTAGACAGGCCAGAACAAGAGTTGCTATCGTCATTAGAAGACCTGCTACCTCTTTACCTAAGCTTTATCATGTAGAGGAGTAGGATTAGCTATCATCATTGGCAGAAGCGATCAAGCTATCGTTATTAGAAGACTTTGTACAATCATACTGATCTTTCACCATGTAAACTTCAGAAGAATATATAATTTTTTATACTTAGTGTTTTCTACAAGAACCTCCTCACCGAACCAACATGAGTTTAACACATCGTCGTAATAACCAACAAGATAATACCGACTTCGTAAGTGATCTACAAACCCCCAGACACTCCATTGAAGATGGAAGTGCAATACAAACCGACTTAGCGTAAGGATTATCGCTAGTCTAACATTACCTCATAGGGCGCCTTATCATACAAGGCACAAGCCCTAATATTGGTGGCCAGCGTACCAGAAGAACTCTACAAAGTCCTACGAGAAAAAGAAAAAATCAGAATAATAAATCATGTTCATAAGAAGTCAACGACGACGGAAGCAGCAGATTCTTCAAGCAACTAGTATCATCGTTAGTGAGCGACTTCAGAAAACAACAAGAACTCTTTAACGACGACGAAAGCAAGAGATTCTTCAAGCAACTTAGTATCATCGTTAGTGAATAACTTCAAGAAACAAAACCGACGTGTCCTTCTTTCCTACGACAACGCAAGCTTCGTCTCTCATTAGAATCATTCAAGAAAACATCGTTAGTGAGCGTTTCCGGCACTCCAAGAAACAAAACCGAACGCGTCTGCAGCATCGGATCTTTCAAGGGCTCGAATCATCGAAACAACGCGCACGGGGGGAAACTGAAGCCAAACCAGGTCATCCGCTAAATAGAGAAGGAGGACCAAGGCCGTGTGTCGTTATCGGAAACACCGTGACTTCCCACAAAAGCAAGCTAAGTACAATTTTTTATTCATTTGGAGTAACTTTGAGTGTTTCCTTTACAGGTCGAATTTCGTTATTCCTGTGGCTGAAGTTACGAGACATTCTTAATCTTACTTTTTTACAGAAATTATCTACATCATTGAGATTTCGCTACTGCGAGTTTTTATCTTTGAGTTTCTGTTTCCAGAAGTTCTACTGAAATATCATAATCATATACTATGTTAATTTTATCATTTTGGGTGATTATTAATCCCTTACGTAACAAATCATATTAAAAAGTGAATATGCGTTTACGCAGTGGACGATCTGTATTTTATACAGATGCATGGATAGAGTCGTTAAGCACCGTAGTGATTAGAAAACACACAAAAAACAAGTGGACACCCGTACAAATCTATATAAATTAGAGGTAACACTATTTCGGGTCATGACAATAAATGCTCTCTGCAAGTCCGATCGCAGTTTTAGCCTTGAGTTTTTTGAGTTATATAAAAATATGAACCTCAATGACTCAACTTAACTTTAAAATATGGCTGGATTGCAAGGAATAACATGTCTGAAAAAAATAAAAAAACTTTCATCAGGCTAAATGCGCTGACCAGGATCCCTCACTATTTCAAATTTTAGCAAAGAATGAAGTACAAACAGTTAATATTGAATGCAGTAGTGATAAACTTGTCTTATTAGTATTCGCTCAGTTCCTAATAGTTCGTCATTCATTGCTTTATACGTAACCAGCAAACATAATGCTAAAAACACACAATACGTTGCCGATGGTAATAAAGAGAAGGATCCTAATTATTACAAAAGAAATAGAAACAGTAGCCCGTTCAGAATCAAACAAGCAAACTCGGTTACTGTGTCACCTAGTCAAGCGGTCAAGGTTAGTTAAATCTGCGAAGTGTTCAAAGCATAGCAAATTCCACACAATAAGCGACTCTAGCAGAGTGGGGAAAAGCGATGTTGGTTCATACATGCCATTATCTTTTTGAAATTAAAAAGGATTTTTCCTATGAAACACACGACCGTATAAAGTAATCAGAGCAGGTTTTCGTTTTTTTTTAATACGTAAGTTATTATAAGTAGTGGTGGATAAAGCCCGACTGTACACACCGTAAAAATTAGAGTATCTTTTGTTTTATTTCTTTAGTACACGTAAATCCTGTATTTACGGACTCACCAGTCTGTTGTTCGAACTTCCCTAATGAGAAGTCCGGATAAGCGAGCGCTTACAGATACCTCTATAGTTATAAAAAAACATTGATCTGTATCTAGTGTAATTGTAAGATCCATCTAGGGGTATACAAAATATTATCTTACATCCTGCAAAATAAGGCGTGTTTATCAAAGGAAAATCCTATAAAACCTTCAAACATATTAAAATCCGTTTGAACAAAAATGAGACAGTTAATCAAATAATACTTATATAAAGGAACTATACATTTGTCTCATAAATCGTAACATTGTTCAAATGACCCAACAGAATTCTCCCACAAACCGCAGTCGCACTTTGCACGCAAAATCTCGAGAAAATCATGCACCCTCGAATGTCTTAGTGCTGTAAGAAGACTTTGCTGGGAAATGAAATTTTAATCCTTCCCGGCACTCTGAAATATAACGATTCCGCGAACAAAGCCCTAAAAGTATACATATCGTGGATACGGAAGTTATAAATATCGCATTTTTTTATTGTTGCTAATTTTTAATCACGCCCAATCAGTCGTGGATGAATCTCTCTGTTAATCTATCTAAAGTAATATCCGTAAAGTCATTCAAGCAGAGGTGATTCAGCAGAAATTTTTTTTTTATCTTCTACCTGAATACCAGGACGTTTCTCCACTAGCGAGTGATCTCTGGGAAAAAACGGATGTAATTTAACACAAAATACGGTCTAAGGACAAACATAAAGCTATACGTACCTTCGTGTAGACTCTCAATGAAATTTCAAAATAGAGATAAATGACGAAGTTGAAAAATGTTAGTAATAGGAGTCATTAGGAAATCAAATAGCCCATATAATTTTTTCCCTCAAACGTCATGTCATAAAAGATCGGACTTGGCGTATCTGCATAGATTTCTGTCGCTTAAACAAGGAAACGACTCCCGATAGTTTCCAGTGCGATGTACCGACGACATCTTATCTCTGTTAGGTTAGAATAAATTTTTTTTCACCAACTTGGACTTACTTAAAGGCTTTTACCTGATACCATTACCTAAGTGATTGTACCTCATATACCGTTTCAGCACACTCAGGGGACATTATCAATTTTTACGTATGCCTCCGGCTTACGTTGCGCCCCAAATTACAATATAGTTTGTTTTTTGAGACTTTTAGGGGATAACCTACATGCCTATATGGATGATCTGTAATCTTTTCTAATACCTTAGAAGTACATTCACATAAAGTAGAGCTATGCTACAGAGACAAGGACAAATAATCTCAGAGTAAAATATCTAAATGTGAGTTTTTAAAACCGAACATGTTGATCTAGGTTTTATGTGTCTAGTCAAGGTCTTAAAGTAGTCCATGGTAAGGTGTCGGCTATTCATAACTTTCCGGTACTTATTAACGTAAAAGGGGGATACAGCACTTTTGCGCTTTAGTGGGTATTACAATCGTATGCAAATATGTAACTCTTCAATCATGACAGCTCCTTTAACAGATCTTACGAAGAAGAGCGTAGATTTATTATGGTCTAAAAAGCATAAACAGGCGTTCGATATCTTAAAAGCGGAATAATGCAGCTCACCTAACTTAAAAAATCCCTGATTTAAATAAGGAATTTTTTTTTATTGCAACAGACGCCTCAGACCAAGGGGTAAGAGGGATACTACTTCAGCAATATGATAAACAGTTTCTTCCCTATAGCTTATTATTCATGTAAACTAAGCCCTCTGAAAGTAAATATGCAGTAATAGGCAAGGAAGGGCTAGGTATCTTTAACACTAGTACATTTTAAGTTCATAATCTATGGCTATCCTGATAAAGTCCTTACTGAATATGAGTCCTTTACCGAGTTTTTCAAAGGCTTTAATCACAGTCCGAAAAGGAACTCGGTGACAAATGATCATTCAGGTTATTGGAGCCAAGATAAGATATCTACCTGGGAAAGCAAATCTCATAGCTGACGCATTATCCCGCAATCCCGCACCATACAGCAAAAGAACCATTAATTAGACTAAAAGATATAGAAACATCCGTGCCATATTGTTAAAAACCGTATCTAAACAAGAAAATTCCTTAACCCAAGAGATCGCGACCATTGAATATCTGGGTTGGAGCGCAGAACTGTTACAAACTGAACAAGGCAAGAGTCAACAGACATAACCCAAACAATAAACACTTCGAACGGAAACAGAGTCAGCAGCAATAAACACCAAACAATAAACACTTCGAAACGGAAACAGGGTCAGCGGCTAAGCAAAAACAATAAACACTTCGAGCAGAAACCCTAAAGCAAAAGTATATTTAAAGTATGTGTAATCAGAATAATGTAATCAAATGTAAATATATATGTAGGTCTGTGACGAGGAAAACCCGAAGAACACAGCAGATGACTAACGACCAGGTAGTAGTAATAATCTCTTCATACCAATCGTCATAAACTGGTTGCATTCCGTCATCCAGGGTTCCCTACTATGTACAGAAAGCCAAATCACTATTTTACTGGCCTACAATGCTTACAGATATAAAAAGCACATAAACTAATTGTAACACGTGTCATGAAAACAAGGGATACACTAAGACACCTGTCAGTTTAGGAGCCTATCCTGTGCCAAATCAATCCTTGAAAGAATATACGTAGAATTAGTTAACAGAATACGAGTCTGACAGAGGGAATAAACACTTCTTAATGTTAATAGTTCCTTGACACGTTATATAGAATTAATAGCACTAAAAACAAACACCGCAATTGAGTGCGTTAGGAATATTTATGAGTGCTAAATCAGTAAATATGGAATTCAACACATAATAATCTGTGACTCGGGTGGTGTAAATCAATAATAATCTCCTTAACACGTTGTGTGAATTCCTTTCCATTAATAAAACCAATAATATATTTTTATCACCAGAAAGTCAATCGGTTTTGGTAGAATAACGATAATTAAATAGGAAGTGTCAATGTCTTACGAGTTACAACTCGTGATATTGGATCCGAACTGGATTATAGCGGTTCTCGCGGTTTTAAATACCTTTATCATTTATATCTTGTATCTATAGAATTGATGCCGCAAGTAGCCTTATACGGTACGCCACTAGAACACTTTTCCACATATTCAAGCCAACCATTAATTTATCAAATATATATAAAAAAAAATATATATATAAATAAATAAATATAAAAGAAAAAATAAAATAAATATGGATACAAGTGGAGTCATATAATACACTCTGTAAGAAGTCGGAAGGGTTACAAATTATAATAAAAAAGGAATCACGATAATATCAATAAGCAAAACGTAACCATTAAATATCCAAATATATATATGCGTAAAGATTTGAACTCTAACTTAACGCTTTTAGTAATGACAAATAAGCTAAAAGTTCAAACACATATCAAAACCAAAAACCTACGATATTGTCTGTCCGGTGATTTATATTTGTAGTCAATGAAAAAAAAAAAATAATACATAATAAATAAATAAATAAATAAAATAAAATAAAAGAGATTTTAAAGTCAGGAAGTCTAGAAGTGAAAATGTTTATCTATGGAATAATCCTATATGAATCTTATACAGGGCTTAATAATATATATAGAATTTGTATGGATGAAACCTTTTTCATATAGTTTGAATAAGGAATATTTAATTTAACATAATTACAATTATGCAGATTTCCAACATGAAACTAATATATTGTTCAATTTTGGTACTGTTTTTTTTTTTTTTCAGACATTCTTCTCATGTGGGTCGAGTATTAAAAAACAAAAAAAAATTTATCCTAAAGTCGTATTTATTACAGCAAGTAACGTAACTCTTAGCTGGCTGAGAGCAATCTCCTGCCAAGTGACGACGTCATCATTGCCGTATCAGCATTTGTTCCTTTAAACCTCAATAATCTGCTTACACAGGCTTCATCTGTGTGTCGTCTCTGCTTGCAAAACAGATTGACTGGAGAAAGGAATGCTTAGCCCGAACTTCTCATGGGCAAGGCAGACGTTAGGTACAAGTGTCTATCGGTGCGCGCAATGTAACTTTAGCTAAGGAGTTGCAATCATTTTAAAATTAATAACAAAATAGGAAATAGAAGTATCAAGATTTATATATGTGAAATATTTACTTGCAACATTAGCCTATTACAATTCAAGTAAAACATTCATGGGAAAAATGTCACATTTTTCTTGAAAAACCCAAAGTTTATTAGAAATTAGTTACATAGTGGGTTTTTTTCGTTGCATCTCCTACCTATTAAATAAAGTTTTTTAAATTAACCTCAGAGATGCGCGCGAGAAAATTGAATATGAAACTTTTGTTAGGGCACATAGGATCAGATTTTATCACAACTTAATTTCAGTTAGCATAGAGAAATACAGAATCATGATTAATCTTCTCTTTGACTCTTATGTTGCCTGGCAATCTTACAAATAGCTCCGTTTCACACTTCTTTGTCTAGTAACTTACTACCAGTAATATCGAATTTTCTTTGGGATTCGTATTGAATATCTGTTTATTTTTTTTATAATTATGGATATTTTTACAGTCATCATAGACCTGGATAGGTTCACTCATTGTTCATGCAAATGGATAAAAAAAGTTTGTACAGCGGACTCTTTTGAATTCCAAAATATCGGCGAATTCATGTGCGTTAAGTCTGGTCTAAATGGCTCTCTTCCCCTCCCCGTGTATTTGGATGTCGTCTGAATTTACTTTGCCCTTGTGACAAGTATAATTTCACTTGCAGGCTGATTAATGGAACCTGGTTACAGTATCCTGCAGTACGAGAGTTTCACATCGCAACTTCAAAAAAATCGTTCGTCGCAGCGGACGACGGCAGTCGAGTAACAACCGCCTACAATGTGAAAGGAATAAGCACCATCATGGACTTCTTCGACCGACACCGTATCTCGTCGTTAATCTCGTTTTAATGCGGAACGCTCCAGCGACTGTCGGAAATCTACTACGAAAGGGACATACTTCCGACAATTACGACCCGAAGGATATTCAACTCTACTTTGCTGGCGAAGGAACTGTGCTGGGGATGTTTTTTTATTCATCGCGAACGTAATCGTGCAGCTTAGGATGCAGAGAATAAGTATGAGCGCAAAATGGAAGTTGGACCCGCCAGGCAAATTTTCCCCTTGTTTAACCATTGAAAAAGGCCGTTTCATTTGGCTAAAGGTGGTTGTCTGGAACTGTGTAATGGACGAAAAGTTGTTCGAACGCTAGTTAAAAGTGAAGTAGTATAACCTCGGTCATGTATCCTATATATATAAAGTATCATGTATCCTATATATAATTGATCATAAATAACAGAATCTAAATATATCTTTGCGTGTACGCAATAGGAATCTCTTATATAAATGATCATAAATAACAGAATCTAAATATATCTTTGCGTGTACGCAATGGTAATCTATTTAAAGTGCACATATATCAATCATAATTATATGAATCCATATACATATGTATAAACAAATCAGGTAGCCTATAATCAATCAGTTACCTTTTACCTTAACAATATCCGCAGATATATAACAGTTAGCATAAAAAGCCCCCCGCACGAATCAATCAGCATAAACATTAATAATTTTATCAATTCATATATGAAATTTTTTATCAGTTAAAATATGATTTTTATCATGTTAATCTTCATTCTATGCAATTGTCAGAGTACATTAGTATTTTCTGTAGCATATGTATCTTAATGAGATGAAGTGAAAAAACTGTATCATTATATATCACGTGATCACTATTTATTTCCATATCATTGTTTTTATATTTTATTACTTGAATCAATTCATGTACACAATGAATTTTTATTCACTTATATATATATATATATTCACATAGTGTCTGTATCACACTCCTATAAG
This sequence comes from Macrobrachium nipponense, assembly GCF_015104395.2. Taxonomy (NCBI): domain Eukaryota; kingdom Metazoa; phylum Arthropoda; class Malacostraca; order Decapoda; family Palaemonidae; genus Macrobrachium; species Macrobrachium nipponense. The sequence goes on along the minus strand of NC_061098.1, from coordinate 48,565,630 downwards.
TCAAATGCAAGTCAAGTTTGAGTATATTCAGTAGTTGGTTTTGGTAGCTGACCGAGCTAATGTAAGTGTTTACATAATAAAAAATATGGAATGTTTAGTCCATATATATAAAAGACCAGATTGCTTGCAGGAATGTGATCAGACTAGAGACGCTAAAGATGACGTATACAATAAGTATGTAGGCTAAGTTGACATGCCGTCATCTGTGGTCCATTCATTTGTTTTGAAAACTGTCCAAGCTCCCTGCTTGAGACAACTACCCCGACCTATGATTCAAACGGCCTACGTGATCTGTACGTGTCTCATTTGATTGTGTGTTCGTATGAAACTAGTCATTTGTATGTATGTTCATATGTTTCGAACTACTGTCTGTTCCTTCATAACTTGTATACAGAGATGGTAGACAGGCAGAACAGAGTTAGCTATCGTCATTAGAAGACCTGTACCTCTTTACCTAAGATTTATCATGTAGAGGAATAGGATTAGCCATCATCATTGGCAGAAGCGATCAAGCTATCGTTATTAGAAGACTTGTACAATCATACCTGATCTTCACCATTGTAAAACTTCAGAAGAATATATAATTTTTTATACTTAGTGTTTTCTACAAGAACCTCCTCACCGAACCAACATGAGTTTAACACATCGTCGTAATAACCAACAAGATAATACCGACTTCGTAAGTGATCTACAAACCCCCAGACACTCCATTGAAGATGGAAGTGCAATACAAACCGACTTAGCGTAAGATTATCGCTAGTCTAACATTACCTCATAGGCCGCCTTATCATACAAGGCACAAGCCCTAATAGGTTGACATACAGGGGACAATACAACACTTAACACCCAAACAGTAATAACACTCAACCCCCACCCATAATGTCTACGCCACATACATCTCACCTTCCAAGTAATCCATTTTTATGTGACAACCTCAGTACCATTACAGGAACCCCCCAATACATACCCCCAATACCGCCTCGTACAAATACTAAGTACCCACCACAAAACACAACTACTATCACAAGTACAGTGCCCTTAATACCCATAAATGTCTCATCAACACCACCTAACCCTGCAGTAGTACAACCTCCTTACGAAACCATCCGCACCTATACCTAATCCATCATCCATGTAAACTTTTTGTAAAAACCCTCATAGCTGTCAGTCAAACCCAATCATTTTGCAGCAAGGTCAACAGACTGTAATACCCAATCCTTTCCTTGGACCACAGCCTACTTATCCCTTTAATAATACCAATCCAATCTTTTATTCAATTCCTCGGAGTGTACCAGTGTTAAAGCCGAAAGATGTAGCCCTTCTCAAACTTTCTAAACTCAAGGGAATTCTTGCTGACAACATACTTAATACTTTTTTTAGACAAGTAGAGTCATGCACTAGCTCAGATGACAGGAGAATAGAAGTGGCAATGGCCCGGGTTTAACTGGTTATAGCTACGTTCTTAGCAGCAGCGTTAGTAAAACAGGGTAATAATCTACCTTGGGATGAGATTAAAAACTTATGAAGAAGCAGTTTATTGGCTCAGCCACTCTGTTACAGGCATGGCAAGAGATTACTGCCATGACTTACTATTTTGATGAACCTCCCAGTTCCTTTATTAATAAATTACAGTGTAAAATCTCAGCTTTAACCTTGAAATTCCCAATGATCCCCGATTCCAACATCAGATAAATTCCTTAAGACAAAGGTTTATGAGGGATTGAATTCACAGGCCCATGCCAAACTAGTTGATTTCTTAGCATACCATATTCTGTTGGAAATTTCATGACATGGGCCAAAGAAAAGAATATTATAGGGCTCAGGAATGAATAGTAGTAATGGGAATAGAGTATTGCCAACATTTCAGGCACTGGGAATCCTCAGTCATCAACCCCAGTAACAGTTGTTCAACAGGGGGAAATGCAAAGATGTGAGCTAGATTATTTAAGAAAGAAGCTTGAAGAGTTAAATAAAAAACTGCAGAAAGTAAACATAATGAAACAAAAGAGTAATAATAAATATTGTGTCTTTTGCAGAGTGACTGACCATAATCTGTCTGATTGTCCTCTTGATCCTCCAAAGGGAGTTTGTTTTGACTGTTTCTAACAAAATAGTAGGAGAGGTCATGTAGGATGTCCAGGAAAAGTAGGTATAAGATGACTAGGGAGTCCGGCACGAGCTCCTAGTATCAGCCTGGTGGTAAATGATAACATGATTGAAGCTTTAATTGATACAGGTAGCTGTGCCAGTATAGTTAAGAAATCCTTTGTGGAAAGCTTAGGTTTGAAGCGTGCCTAGATGAGAAATTTACCAAAGTTAACGGGAGTCACCCACGCAATTGTACCAGTACTAGGATCTGTTTATTTAGATGTTCATAGTGGCACTAGAGTTGTTACTCACTATTTTTTATTTGTGCCAGACAACTTGTTAGATACAGAAAATTCTATTGGCGCAGATTTGCTTGGAGTTGCTTGTCTAACATGGGATCGTATAAAGGGTAGAGTAATTTGGGATAATATTACATATCATGTGCGGCTTCTTAAACTGAGACCTTCCACAAGGAGAGTTAGGAATCTCAAAACTATTCAACCATTAAGCCTTGGAGTAGATGAGGTAAGATTAAAGAAAAAAATTATCCTACCTCCCTCTTCTGCAGGTATTTATGCTGTGTCTGTAAATGAAATAAAAGATACAATACTCGAACATACCTCAGAATTAAAAGCCAATGGTGCTACAACGGCTTTGTGCCTTAAAGTCACTGATAATCAGGAAGTACATATACCTCTCATAAATAGTACAAAGAGTGTAGTTAAGTTGAAAATAAGAACACTGATAGGTACTTACAATAAGATTGATGAAAGGGACATCATTTCAGTAGCTCCCACATGTCAAAAGATTGAAATTAGGAATGAGCTGATCCCTGAAAGCATGCGTGTTGTACCAGAATAAGGATGCACTAGAGAGAAAAAGCTGGAAAATTTGATTGCACAGCAAGATTGGTCACATTTAGATGATGAACAGCAGGCCCAATTAAAGAATCTAGTCATGGAAAATCACAAGTTTTCATAGTGGAGAGTAATGAAATAGGAAAATTCAAGGGAGTTCAGGGACATATTAATGTCAGTGATCTGAAACCAGTTAGGTCACCCATGTATAGATACCCTGAGAAAGCCCAAGCAGCTTATTGCCAAATATGTTTTGGGGGATATGGAAGCACAAGATATAATTGAGCCATCCACAGCCGCATGGTTAAGTCCTATAGTCTTGGTAAGTAAAACCAGACAATTCTCAAAGAATGTGGCTTTCTGGACTAATCGGCAAAGTTCAATACCCACCTTCAAACTGACATCCATCCTTTTGTTGCCGCTAAGGTTTAGAAGAGTTTGTCGGTTAGTTTTTAGGGGGCCATCAGGGAATCAATTTTATGCTTCATTGGACATGAAAGACGCTTATTCTCAGGTAGAATTCAGATTGAAGAATAGTAGGATCGTGACAACGTTTAGTGATGGAGTCTCCTTATAGGTTTAAGAGGTTCCCGTTTTGGTTGAGTTGCAGCCCACCATATTTTTCAATGGTAATAGGTAAATATCTTGACTCCGTTACTGAAAAAGGGATACATAAAGAATTATTTAGATGATATTGTAATATGGGGCACTCAGCTTGGGAAGAATTAATTGAGAGATTAGAAGAGCTGTTCAAATTATTTATGAAAAGGGTGTGAAATTAATAAACATCAGAAGTGTCAGTTTGCAAAAACAAAAAGAGATAAAAAATTTCTTGGCCATATAATATCCAAAGAAGGGTGCAAGCCTTGTCCTGACAACATAAGTGCCATCAGAGATATGAAAGCTCTTACTGATGTCAAAGAAACTAGAGATTTTTAGGAATGTGTGGAATTTTATCGCAGCACATACAAAATTTTGCTAAAATTGCTGTCCCCTAACCAATCTTTTAAGAATGAAAGAGCCATTTGCATGGACACCAGTGTCAGTCTAGTTTTGGGCAGTTGAAACAGCTCCTTATGACGGCTCCTTTGCTCATAAAAGCAGACATGACAAGACCATTTTTTCAGTATTCCACAGATGCTAGTCTGAATCATTGTAGGTTCAGTGCTGATGCAGTGATGATGGCCTTTTGAAACCTGTTGGATACTTTTCAAAGAATTGAAGCCGTAGAACAGAGATATTCTACTACGATGGGGAAGCCTTGGCTATTGTGTTAGCATGTAGGCGGTTTCATCATTTTCTTTGGGGTGTTCCATTTACAATCTACTCAGACCATCAACCTCTTGTGTCAGTATTAAAAAGAAAAGACAAAGTCACCTACGATGAATAGATGGATTATTGAAATGCAAGATTATCGCTTCAAAGTTGTGTATAGGCCAGGAAAGCACAATGAGGTAGCTGATCAGTTAAGTAGGCCAGTTAGGGACATCTTTCACAACAATCAAGACAATTATCTTGGATTGAGTAAGGAAGAATACAAGGCTAAGCAGGTAGGTGAAACAAGATGGGGTGAGTTTGATTGCATACTTAGAAGGAGGAAAATTGCCTAGGAAGAAGTTTCCCAGTAGCATTCATCCATCATTTTATGCTGTATGAAGGCTTGTTTATATCTGAGTGCTGACAAGCATGACAATAGTATTCAGTTAAGACTTGTGGTACCGCAGGAGATTAGAAAGCTGCTTTGAAGTTTGGTCATGAGTCTGTTGTTAGTTATTGAGGGAGAAGGAAAACTATTGATGCTCTGGAGGACTTACTTCTATTGGCCTTCACTTGGATTTGATGTGATTAAGTATGTTAAAGAATGCATTACATGTCAGGTTCATAAAGACAGTCCATCCTTACAGCAATTCCAAGAACTCTCACCAGTATATAAACCCTTGGAGCGTATCAGTATTGATTTGACAGATATGATGTCTGGTGCAAATGGGTACCGATACGTTCTTACAGTGATTGATCATTATTCACGCTTTGTGAAGTTTTACCCACTGAGGAATAAGACTACAGAAGTGGTCAGTAAGAATTTACAGAAATATTTAAATGATTTTGGAATTCCAGGGTGTGTAACTCTTGACAATGGTGCTGAGTAATCATCACAACAGTTTAGAGATCTTTGCCAAAAGCGCAACATAAACACTGGTTTCATCACACCATACCATCCTGAAGGTAACAGCATATCAGAAAAATGCATAGGACTATGAAGATCCTGTTGAATGTCATGTGCAGGGTTTTATCCTTATCAGTGGCCAACCTATTTAGGGGAGACCCAACGGGTCCTTCCTTAATTGTCTGTCCACGCAACAACAGGTGAACAGCCACAGTATGTCTTCTTTAGCAGGAAACCTGCTAGACAAATAATAACTACATTGCCATCAATTGAGGATGAAGTGAGTGATTCTGATATCGCCAAAGTTCGTGAGATAATCCAAAAGACCCACTTACAGAGGTCAAAATCATTTTTTAAGTATAGCTAACCGAAAGCGATATCAAGAGAGTTGAAAAGAAATCACTAGTCTGGGTCAGAAATGAGACTCAAATACCTGGTACTAGTCGAAAGTTAAATGTTAAGTGCTCGGACCCTATAAAGTGGTAGAAGTTGTGCGATAAGGATCCACTTGTGTTGAAAATTTGTTTGATGATACAATCGTAGAACGACTGCTAAATAAACTAAAGCTATTCCACGGTGATGAAGAATGGTTAGTTATCATGAAAGAACCCTCTGAAAATGTGCCTGATAATGTGCTAGGAATATTGTGCCTCCCTCACGTCTCATTGAAGAGATATAGACTCTGTGTGATGATGTACAGTACTGTAATTTTGTATGTTTTGTATTAGCTTTTTACTTGGTTTGAGATTGATGAAGATGTAATTTTTTCTATTCGCAGCGTCCAGTAATGTGAAAACTTTATAGTTTGTGGTCATGAACAAAGGAATAATGTAAAACATTTAGTACAAGAATTCACCTAGTGCCCTGGTTGGGAATGTAATTGTAGTCTTATGGGTATTGTCTTATAGGAAAATGTCAGAGTTTTGCTCTTGTAGTACTGGTTTGGTACATCTTAGAGGATAGAGTACACCACTTTCCAAACCCCCCCAACCCCTTTGGAGATTCAAGTTTAGAGTCGTTTCTAGCCAAGAGCTCTAGTGAGTTTGATAATCATTAGGACGCCTCAATAGGAGTAAATTCTGTCTTCACATGTGGAGAACTCTTTTGTTGTAGAGTGATGTGACATCCTGTGTAAGTGGAGTCAATCTAACCCCAGTATTGGGCTAGACAAAGCTATTAGGAAAGCTGTATTGAACGCACACCTATAGGTAGTGTCCCCATTTAGTACTCAAGTATATCCTTGTTTTATGTTGTTGCAAGAGCCCCTTTAGTCTCTAGTTGAGATCGTTGCTTGTTTTTACTGTACAAGCCCTTTTTTCCCATTAAACAAAGGACTGTTTGGTTCCATTAGGAAAAAGTTGTCCTTGATACTACAGTGGACATGAATCAATTCTTTTCCCCGAGAGAAAAGCTTTGTAATGGGAAAAATATTCCTTTAATTATTAGTGATTTATTTAGGAATTGATTCATCATCCTCCTCTAATATCTTTACTCTACTGTTGTAAGAGTGATTGGAACTGTAAAATGTTTTAGTTTTTGTTGTGGACACGGGTGCGTGGCAGTGTAGCCAGTCCCTTATTTTGTTTTTTCTCTCACTGTAGGTATGGGAGCGCTGTCCTGAAACTTTCGTCTGCATTTTGGTAACACTAAAAGACCATGTAAGGATCATGAATGCTTTCATGTGAGAGGACTCAACTGGTCCATCCTTCATTTTGGCTATTTTACCAATTTATTAATACAAATGATTATCTATCCCTTGCAAGGGATCAGTCCAGGAAATCTAGTCCAGGTAGTCCAGGAGTTCTGAAGAATAGGTAAATTACCTAAGTCCAGGAGACTAGGCCTGGGAGAAATTTGGCATGATGTAATGAGTAATAAAGAACAAGCTGAGTACCAGGAATTTTCTTCAATACCCCTAAAATAGAAATCAGGCACTTCAATTGCCTCCCAGTGGGAAGACATCACCTGGCCTCATCAGTAATAAGTAAGACCCATACACACAGGAATATCATGTATAGCAGGTAGGACAGGCTACACTATTTCCCAGGCAGTGTAAACGTCAGTCTTCATACCCACCGTGTCAACTATGACACAGTACCATTCTCCGACCCCTGTCTCCAGGCAAGAAGACTGAAAAAACATGTATATGTGAAATAAGTGCTGTTGCCTTGTATAATAAGGCGCCCTATGAGGTAATGTTAGACTTGCGATAATCTTATGCTAAGTCGGTTGGTTATGCACTTCCATACTCATTGGAGTGTCTTGGGGTTTGTAGATCACTTCGAAGTCGGTATTATCTTCTTTGGTTATGACGACGATGTGTTTAACTCATGATTGATATTTTCTTTCTGATGTGAGGTTTCTATAATAGAAAAACACGAAGTATAAAAAATACATATATTCTTCTGAGATTACATGATGAATATCAGATAGGATTGTACAGGTCTGCCAATGACGATGGCTTGATCGCTTCTGCCAATGATGATGGCTAATTCAACTCTGACTACTATCTCGTTTACAAATCATAAAGGGAAGCAGACAGTAGCTCAAACATACGAACATACACACAGATGACATAGTTACAAAATCACGTAGGCCGTTTTGAATTATAGGTCGCGGTAGTTGTCTCAAGCAGAAGCTTGGACTATTGTTTTTCAAAATAAATGAATGACTACAGTGATGGCATGTCATCTTAGCCTACTTTATTGTATACGTCATCTTAGCATACTTTATCGTCTCTGGTCTGATCACATTCCTGCAAGCAATCTGGGTTAACCTCTTTAGTTTTAGTTTTTTTTTATATATATGTAAATAATGCCATTCCATATTTTTTATTATGTAATCACTTTACATAAAAGCGGTCGGTCAACTACAAAACCAACCACTGAATATTACTCAAGCTTGACTTGCATTTGACTTATAGAGTGTGATACAGACACTATGTGAATATATATAGATATATAGAAAATAGTTATAAGTAAAAAAAAAATCATGGTGTACACAATACAGATTCATGTAATAAGATATAAGACATAATATGCATATGATGATATTCGTAAATAATAGTGATCATGTGATATATACTGATACAGTTTTTCACTTCATCTCTTTAAGATACATATGCTACAGAAAATACTAATGTACTCTGATAATTGCATAGAATAAAGATTAACATGATAAAAATATTATCTCAACTGATAAAATTCATATATGAAGTGATAAAAAATGATTAATTTTTATGCTGATTCATTCGTTGATTTTTATGCTAACTGTTATATAACTGATTCATTAATCCATATACTAGCTCATATATAACTGTAGTTATTGGTAAGATAAAAGGTAACAGATTGATTATAGGCTATCTGATTTGTTTATACATATGTATATGGATTCATATATTTATGATCAATATATGTGCACTTAATACAACTGATTCACATAAACGACTAATCTAAGTGATTAATCTAGGTGCACTTTAAATAGATTCCTAGTGCGTACACACACAGATAAATTTCGATTCTGTTTATTTATGATAATTTTATATATGATACTGATTTTTTTACTGATACTTTATATATGAGATACATGACCGAGGTGATACCACTGCACCTTCTACGTTTCGAACAACTTTTCGTCCATTACACAGTTCAGCACAACCACTATAGCCAAATGAAAGAAATGGCCAATTCCAAATGGTTAAAACAAGGGGAATTGCCTGGGCAGGGTCCAACGTTCTTTTTTTGCGCTCATACTTTGTCCTCTGCATCCTATGCCATATGAATACGTTCGCAATAAATAAATCATCCCCAGCACGATTCCTGCGCAAGCAACGTAGATTGAATATCCTCTTCGGTCGTAATTGTCGGAACAAGTATGTCCCTTTGTAGTCGATTGCGAGATTAACGACGGGATACGGTGTCGGTCCAAGAAGTCTACGAAATAAGCTTGTTCACTTATGATGGTGCTTATTCCCTTCACACTGTAGGCAGTTGTTACCTCACTGCAGTCGTCTGCAGCGACGAACGATTTTTTTGAAGTTGTAGACGATCTGTTCGGGCGTGCGACGTGAAACTCTCGTACTGCAGGATACCGTAACCAGGTTCCGTTAATCAGCCTGTAAGTGAAATTATACTTGTCACAAGGGCAAAGTAATTCAGACAACATCCAAATACGGAGGGAGAAAGCCATTAAGAACCAGACTTAACCCACATGAATTCGCTGATATTTATGGAATTCAAAAGAGTCGGCTGTACAATTTTATTTTTTATCCATGGCATTATAACAATGAGTGAACCTATCCAGGTCTATGATGACTGTAAAAATATCCATAATTATAAAAAATAAACAGATATCAATACGAATCCCAAAGAAAATTCGATATTACTGGTAGTAAGTTAATAGACAAAGAATTGTGAAACAGAGCTATTTGTAAGATTGCCAGGCAACATAAGAGTCAAGAGAATATTAATCATGATTCTGTAATTCTCTGTGCTTACTAAAATTAAGCTGTGATAAAATCCGATCCTATATGCCCCTAACAAAAGTTTCATATTCAATTTTCTTGCACACATCCTCTGAGGTTAATTTTTAGGCAGGAGATGCTATGAAAGAACCCACTATGTAACTAATTCCTATATAAACTGGGTTTTTCAAGAAAATGTGACATTTTCCCATGAATGTGATTTACTTGAATTGTAATAGGCTAATGTTGCAAGTAAAATTTTCATATCCATGACCTGATACTTATAAGTGTCCGTCTACCAATGTCATAAGCTGATTTATTGACTCTAATTGTCTATGAGGTTCAGAAAAAATTATTCATTTTTGATGTTATAGAAATTTTGTTTTGCTTATTTTGTTCATTAATCTTAAAATGATTGTTGGCAATTCCTTAACTAAAGTTGCATTGCATACACGGATAGACACTTGTACCTAACGTCTGCCTTGACCATGAGAAGTTCGGGCTAAGCATTCCTCTCTCCAGCCAACCTGCTTTGCAAGCGGTTTATTGAGGTTAAAAGGAACAATGATGAATCGGCAAACGCGCCAGGAAACTTCAGGACTGATGACGTCGTCACCTGGCAGAAGATTGCTCTCAGCCAGCTTATGAGTTATGTTACTTGCTGTAGTAAATACGACTTTAGTACTTTCAATTGATATTTTTTGTTTTAATACTCCACCCACATGAGAAGAATGTCTGAAAAAAACAGTACCAAAATTGAACAATATATTAGTTTCATGCTGGAAATCTGCAAGATTGTAAAATAAAAGTAATTATGTTAAATTAGATATTCCTTACTCAAACTAATGAAAAGGGTTTCCATACAAATTCTATATATATTATTTGCCCTGTATAAGATTATTCGCATAGATATAAATTTTCACTTCTAGACTTCCTGACTTTCAAAACCTCTTTATTTATTTATTTATTTATTTATTTTATTTTCATTTACTACAAATATAAATCACCGGGACAGACAATATGTCAGTAGGTTTTCATATGTGTTTGAACTTTTAGCTTATTTGTCATTAATATCCCTAGAATGCTGATGGACTATTAAACTAAAGCGTTCAAATCTTTACCCATATATTTTGGATATTTTATTAACCTATGGTTACGTTTTGCTTATTGATTTTATCGTGATTCCTTTTTTATTATAATTTGTAACCCTTCCGACTTCTTACGGAGTGTATTGTATCGACTCCACTTGAATCCCTAATTTTTTTTATTTATTTATTTATTTATTTATTTATTTATTTATATATATTTTTTTATATACATTTGATAAATTAATGGTCGGCCTGAATATGTGGAAAAGTGTTCTAGCGGCGTACCGTATAAGGCTACTTGTGGTATCAATTCTCTAGATAGAAGATATGAATGATAAAGGTATTTAAAACCGCGAGAACCGCTATAATCCCAGTTCAGATCCAATATCACGAGTGTAACTCGTAAGACATGACACTTTTTTATTTATCCATTCTACCAAACCTATTGACTCTGGGTGATAAAATATAGTATTGGTTTCTTAATGGAAAGGACTTCACACATGCGAGTTAAGGAGATATTATTGATTTACACCACCTGAGTCAGAGATTATCATGTGTTGAATTCAATGTTTACTGATTTAGCACTCATAAATATTCCTAGCGCACTCAATTACGGTGTTTGTTTTTTGAGGCGCTATTAACCCTCTTACGCAGATTGACGTATAAACGTCGAGTAAAATGTCTCCCGTATGCCGATTGGACGTATCATACGTCGACTCAAAAAAGTTTTATTTTAAATTCGCGGAAAAATACTTATAGGCCTACCAGCCGAAAAATTTTGAATCACGCGCCTTGGGGATGCTGGGGGTTCACGGATCAAGGCGTTGTTTGTTTACAATCGTTACTCAGGCGCACAAGCGCGAATTTCTTTCTTATCATACTAAAAAGTATCAGTGACACACCTCAAAAATTATTTTGTCACTTTGACATAATTTTTGCACCATTTTAAATTATCCGTTACATTGAGTATTATATATGAAAATGTGCGCAATTTGATGTAAAATACAACACAAAAATATTCATGATTGTAGCCTTTATCAGTTTTGAAATATTTTTTATATAAATAACGATAAGTGCCAAAATTTCAACCTTCGGTCATCTTTGACTCTACCGAAATGGTCGAAAAACGCAATTGTAAGCTAAAACTCTTATATTCTAGTAATATTCAATCATCCTCCTTCATTTTGCAACAAATTGGACGTACTATGTCACAATATTTCGATTTATGGTGAATTTATGAAAAAAACTTTTTCCTTACGTCCGCGCGGTAACTCTTCCGATAAATTTTTTCGTGCGATTGTCCTAATGTTTTCACCATTTTTAAATTTGCCGTTACATAAAGTTTTATATATGGAAATGTGCGCAATTTCATGCACAATACAACTAAAAAACAAACCATGGTTTGTAGCGTTTATCAGTTTTGAATATTTTCATATAAATAACGATAAGTGCAAAAATTTCAACCTTTGGTCAACTTTGACTCTACCGAAATGGTCGAAAAACGCAATTGTAAGCTAAAACGCTTATATTCTAGTAATATTCAATCATTTATCTTAATTTTGCAATGAATTGGAAGTCTCTAGCACAATATTTCGATTTATGGTGAATTTATGAAGAAAAAAAACCTTTTCCTTATGTCCGCGCGGTAACACTTCCGAAAAATCAGAAATTTTTTTTTTTTTTCGTGAGATTGTCGTAATGTTTGCACCATTTAAAATTAGCAGTTACATAAAGTTTTATATATGAACAAAATGTGCGCATTTCATGCAGAATACAACAAAAAGATGAATTGAACGGTTGTAGCTTTACTTTTTTAGTTCGAAATATTTGCATATATATCACGATAAATAGAAAAAAACCATGTTCGTCAACTTTGACTCTACCCGAAATAGTCGAAAAAACGCAATTGTAAGCTAAAACTCTTACAATCTAGTAATATACAGTCATTTATCTTAATTTTTGTAACAAATTCGAAGTGTCTAACACAATATTTAGATTTATGGTGAAATTTTAAAAAATACTTTCTTCCCTCCGCGCGCTGATTCGCGGCCGCAAATCTCCGAAATGCGTACGTCGCATTCTCCTAATATTTGCTCCTTTTCATATTTATGCGTTTTATAGAGTTTTCATATATGAAAATGTGCGCAATTTCATGAAAAATACAACAAAAAATATTTGAAGGTTGTAGCTTTTCTCATTTTTTTGCAATATTTGCATATAAAACAATATGTATATAAAAATTTCGACATTCGGTCAACTTAACCTCGTCCGAAATGGTCAAAAACTGTGATTCTAAGCTAAAAACTCTTACAGTATCGTAATATTCAATTATTTTTCTTCATTTGAAACAAATTGGAAGTCTCTAAAACAATATTTTAGATTTATGGTGAATTTTGAAAAAAACATTTTTTATGTCCGCACGTTACGAATTCATGCATCATTTTGTGATAATATTTTTTCTGTGTTGCTTTGATCATTTTACAATGTGTTATATATCAAAATTATCGCAATTTAGTGTACAATACAACGAAAAAAAAGTAACTCGTTAGCTTTAACCGTTTTTTGCACAGCTCGATTTGAATACAATTATGTATGAATTTCTTTTTTTTTTTGCTACCATATATCGCATTATTTATATATGATAATGATATTGTTTTCCATTTCTGATGGTTGCATACTAAACTTCTGGCAATGACAAAAAAAAAGGAGCCAAAAATGAACTCTTAATCGTGAAAACTAAGCGCGCTGTGATTTTTTGAAAAAAATTTTTTTTTCCAATTCCGCGCTCACTCCAAGCCCACCTCGGCATACGGGAGACGTTTTGGATTTTTAGGGCTTGGGCGTAAAGAGGGTTAATTCTATATAACGTGTCCCCAAGGGTAAAACTATTAACACTAAGAAGGTGTTTTATTTCCTCTGTCAGACTCGTAATTCTATTAATAATTCTACGTGTATTCTTTCAAGGATTGATTTGGCACGGGATAGGCCCTTAAACTGACAGGTGTCTTAGTGTGTCCCTTGTTTTCATGACACGTGTTACAATTAGTTATGTGCTTTTTATATCTGTAAGCATTGTAGGCCAGTAAAACAGTGATTTGGCTTTCTGTGACATAATAGAGAACCCTGGATGACCAGTTTAGGACGATTGGTATGAAAGAGATTACTACTACCTGGTCGTTAGTCACCTGCTGTGTTCTTCAGGTTTTCCTCGTCACGGACCTACATATAATATTACATTTAATTACATAATTCTGATACACATACCTTAAATATACTTTTGCTTTAGGGTTTCCGTTCGAAGTGTTTATTGTTTTGCTTAGCTGCTGACCCTGTTTCCGTTTGAAGTGCTTATTATTTTGCTTAGCTGCTGACCTTGTTTCCGTTCAAAGTGTTTATTGTTTTGCTTAGCTGCTGGCCCTTGTTTTGTTCAGTTTGTAACAGTTCGGCGCTCCAACCCAGATATTCAATGCTCGCGATCTCTTGGGTTAATGAATTTTCTTGTTTAGATACGGTTTTAACAATAGCACGGATGTCTCTATACTTTAGTCCAATTAATGGTTCTTTGCAGTATGGTGCGGGATTGCGGGATAATGCGTCAGCTGTGATATTTACTTTCCCAGGTAGATATCTTAACTTGGCTCCAAAGACCTGAATGATCATTATGCCGCCCAGTTCCTTTGGGACTGTGATTAAAGCCTTTGAAAAACTTGGTAAGGGACTTATGGTCAGTTAGGACTTTAACAGGATAGTCGTAGACTATGAACTTAAAATGTACTAGTGAGTTAAAGATACCTAGCTCTTCCTTGCCTATTACTGCATATTTACTTTCAGAGGGCTTTAGTTTACGTGAATAAAAAGCTATAGGAAAGAACTGTTTATCATATTGCTGAAGTAGTACCCCTCTTACCCCTTGGTCTGAGGCGTCTCTTGCAATAAAGAAAAAAAATTCATTATTTAAATAAACAGGGATTTTTAGAGATGTAAGCTGCATTATTCTTCTTTTAAGATATCGAACGCCTGCTGATGCCTTTTTCAAGGACCATAATAAAATCTATGCCCTTCTTCGTAAGATCTGTTAAAGGAGCTGTCTGACTGAAGAGTTATATATTTACTTACGATTGTAATACCCACTACAGCGCAAAAGTGCTGTATCCCCCTTACGTTAATAGGTACCGGAGAGTTATGAATAGCCAACACCTTACCATGGACTACTTTAAGACCTTGACCAGACACATAAAACGTAAATAAGCATGTTCGGTTTCTTTAAAACTCACATTAGATATTTTACTCTGAGATTATTTGTCTTTGTCTCTGTTTATGTGAATGTACTTCTAAGGTATTAGAAAAGAATACAAGATCAACCATATAGGCATGTAGGGTATCCCCTAAAAGTCTCCAAACACTATATTGTAATTGGGCCGCAATGTAACCCGCCGGAGGCATACGTAAAAATGATAATGTCCCCTGAGTGCTGAAAACGGTGTATGAGGTACACTCACATAGCTAATGGGATCTGGTGAAAGCCTTTAAGTAAGTCCAAGCTGGTGAAAAATTGGAACTTGAAAAACGATCGGAATCGTTTCCTTGTTTAAGCGACAGAAATCTACACAGATACGCCAAGTCTGATCTTTTATGGCATGACATTTGAGGGAAAAATTATATGGGCTATTTGACTCCTATTACTAACATTTTTTCAACTTCGTCATTTATCTCTATTTTGAAATTTCATTGAGAGTCTATACGAAGGTACGTATATAGCTTTATGTTTGTCCTTAGACCGTATTTTGTGTTTAATGACATCCGTTTTTCCCCCAGAGATCACTTGCTAGAGGAGAAACATCCTGGTATTCAGATAAAAGATAAAAATAAATTTCTGCTGAATCACCTCTGCTTGAATGACTTTACGAATATTACTTTAGATAGAGTATAAGAGAGATTCATCTACGACTGGTTGGGCGTGATTAAAAATTAGCAACAATAAAAAAATGCGATATTTATATGTATAGGTTTGTGGATTACTAGATTAACTTGTTGCTGTTAGTCAACCGTTTATAGGGCTTTGTTCGCGGAAATCGTTATATTTCCGAGTGTCGGGAAGGATTAAAATTTCAGATCCCAGCAAAGTCTTTTTTACATGCACTAAGACATTCAAGGTGCATGCGTCTCGAGATTTTGCGTGCAAACTGCGACTGCGGTTGTGGGAGAATTCTGTTGGGTCATTGAACATTATCACGATTTATGAGACAAATGATTGGTTCCTCTATATAAGTTATTTGATTAACTGTCTCTTTTTGTTCAAAACGGATTTTAATATGTTAGAAGGTTTATAGAATTTTCCTTTGATAAACACGCCTTACTTGGCAGGAAGTAAGATAATGTTTTGTATACTCATAGATGGATATCTCACAATTACGATAATTTTACGTTAGATATAGATCAATGTTTTTTATAACTATAGAGGTATCTGTAAGCGCTCGCTTATCCAGACTTCTCAATAGGGAAGTTCGAACAACAGACGGTGAGTCTGTAAATACAGGATATTACGTGCACTAAAGGAATAAAAACAAGATATTCTAATTTTCACGGTGCGTACAGTCGGGCTTAATCCACCAGTATTTATAATAACTTAATGTATTAAAATTACGAGATCCTGCTCTGATTACTTGATACGGTCGTGTGATTCATAGGAAAATTCCTTTTTAATTCAAAAAGGTATTGGCATAAAAAAAAAAAGTTATGGCAAAAATGATCCAACATCGTTTTTCCCCGCTCTGCTAGAGTCGCTTATTGTGTGGAATGTGCTATGCTTTGAACACTCGGCAGATTTAACTGACCCTGACTGTCTGACTAGATGACACAGTAACCAAGTTTGCTTAAGCACGATTTGTTTGTTTCTGATATTTAGGGCTACTGTTTACCTATTTCTTTTTATAATAATTAGGATTGTTCTCTTTATTACCATCAGCAACGTATTGTGTGTTTTAGCATTATGTTGCTGTTAGTTTATAAAGCAACGAACGTATGAATGACTTGAACTATACAGAATTGAGCGATTTACTATTAAAACAAGTTATCCCTACTGCGTTATCGTGTACTTGCTGTGGTTTACTTCATTCTTTGCTAGAATTTGAAATAGTGAGAGATCCTGGTCAGCGCCTTTAGCCTGATGAAAGTTTCTTACAGACATGTTATTCCTTGCAATCCAGCAGTATTTTTAAAGTTAAGTTGAGTCATTGAGGTTCGATATTTTTTATGCATATAAAACTCAAAAAAACTCAAGGCTAAAACTGCGATCGGGACCTTGCAAAGGAGCATTTATTGTCCTGACCCGAAATAGTGTTACCTCATTTTATTTCCAGATTTTGTACTGGTGTTTCCCCTTGTTTTTTCGTTTTGTGTTTGTTTTTATCATACGTGCCTAAACTACCCTATCCATGCATCTGTATATACAGACGTCCACTGCGTAAACGCATATTCACTGTTTAATATGATTTGTTATGTAAAGAATTAATAATCACCCAAAATGATAAAATTAACACAGTTTATGATTATGATATTTCAGGAGAACTTCTGGAAACAGAAACTCAAAGATAAAAACTAGCAGTAGCGAAATCTCAATGATGTAGATAATTTCTGTAAAAAAGTAAGATTAAGAATGTCTCGTAACTTCAGCCACAGGAATAACGAAAATTCGACCTGTAAAGGAAACACTCAGTTACTCCAAATGAATAAAAAAATTGTACTTAGCTTGATTTTGTGGAAGTCACGGTGTTTCCGATAATGACACATGGCCTTGGCCCTCCTTCTCTGTTTAGCGGATGACCTGGTTTGGTTTCCCCGTGCACGTTGTTTGGATGATTCCAAACAACGTTTGGAATCATCCAAACAATGTTTTCTTGAATGATTCTAATGAGAGACGAAGCTTGCGTTGCCGTAGGAAGAAGACACGTCGGGTTTTGTTTCTTGAAGTTATGCACTGCTGAAATCGCTCACTAAACGATGATACTAAGTTGCTTGAAGAATCTGTTGCTTTCGTTGTCGTTGACTTCTGATATGATACATTATTCGTTATTCTTCAGAAGATGTTGAAGAGTTCTTGTTGTTTTCTGAAGTCGCTCACTACACGATGATACTAAGTTGCTTGAAGAATCTGTTTTTGCTTTTCGTTGTCGTTGACTTCTGATATGATACATTATTCGTTATTCTTCGGAAGACGTTGAAGAGTTCTTCTTGGATTCTGCCACCAATGAAAGGGCTGTTGCCTTGTATAATAAGGCACCCTATGAGGTAATGTTAGACTTGCGATAATCTTACGCTAAGTCGGTTGGTTATGCACTTCAATACTCATTGGAGTGCCTTGGGGTTTGTAGATAATTTTTATTTTTATTCTTATTATGTAATACATATGTATACTAATAGTATTCTTATTCTCGTATATCTTAATACCGTGGAGGTGGGAAAAATCCACCCGTGACATCTGTGCACTGGTTTTTTGTACCATTCCTCTATTTTGTTTGTCATTCTCCTGTTTCTGTATATTTCTGGGTATTCGTCTACCTTTTTATCAGTCGTTCTTCCCATGAACTCTAGTCACTCATTTTTCACTGGTTTTCAGATATTCCCCAGCTCTTTCTCGATGTTGACGCAGTCCTCTAAGCTTAGTACGCCTCTGACATCCTTACTTTTGGGTTATGTATAGGCTGTCTGTATTTATCTTAGGTGTAGTGTTTTGTTTATTGTCATGTGCTTTCCTAGTTTTCTGGTCTATGCTGTGGAGTTTAACCATCGTCCACTCCACTAATGCGCTTTATCTGATTACTGGTACTGCCCACATGTTTATGGCTTTCATCATATTGCTGGCGTTGAGTTTTGACTTGCTTATCGGCGTACGTCTCTGCATATATTCTTTCCTGATCATGTCCTTCATCTCTTGGTGTTTTCTCCTTTTGTTATCATTATTATTATTATTTTCAGCAGGGAGCAGACCTTCTCTTATTGAAAAGAATAGACAAATTAATCGAATTTATCCTATAAAGAATTTTCTCTATTCTTCTGGTGATTTGTTTCTCATATTAGGGAGACTGCTAAGTAATTGGCCTGAATTAATTCTGTTAAAACAATGCTGTTCTGATGTTGAATTGACTGTCAAGCTCTGGTATTTCCTTGGTATTATCAGTATTATCAATATATATGATATATATTTTAACTGTATACAAGATACATCCTGGAAACTACAACAGTTTCGTAGAAAGTGATCTTCGCTAGAATATCTTCGTTTTTCTGGTTTTAGAGTCTGGGATTTCTCCAAAGTCGACAGGGAATATAGGAAGACGAGGAAGCCCTTAAGAAGATCATCAGAGAAAGCGTCTGTTCTACCAATCCTGATAAGACAATCCAACTGATTATCTATTACAAAAGTATGAAAACCAGCAGCCTCGTGATGAAGAATAGCCCAGCCACCCCGTGAAGCAGGACCCCTTGAAAAGACCAACGTGGTGTACCAGAGCTCATGCCCCTTCCAAAGGATGCCTTGGCCCCCACGTCGGCATGACCACGATGCACCTTTCAAAAAGGATTTCCTGCCACGCTCAGGAGGGAGCAATATTCAGCCATGCCAGGACTGTTCATAACTAGAGGATCTCCCGACATAGCCACCAGGAGATCCGCACTGAGTGTCCTAAAGGAGGCGCTGACCCAACATAATTCAGCATCAGAAGAGCAGAATTAGCACAATTCATCTCGCAACAACAAGCAACCTCCACATACAGCTCCAAAAGCTTTGCCTGAGAAGAAATGACCCCAGACAGCCAATCAAAAATCAACCCTGGATCTGACCACGCCTGCCCAAACTATAAAAGTCGACCCATCCACAGTACCCACTCAAAATGTCCCTTGCAACGTCCTGAAGATGGCCGTGGAAATGGTCGAAACATGTTGACTATAGAGAAATCCCAGATTCTAAAACCAGACCAACGAAGATATCTCAGCGGAGATCACCTTCTACGATCCTGTTGTAGTCTCTAGGATGCATCTTGCATAAAATTAAAATATATATTCCTTACATTTTTGGTATTCATAAAACCGAAAAAATACCAGATCTCTACATTCAATTTGACATCAGAAATACTAGATTTGCACCATGAACTCAGGATAAATTACTTAGCAGTCTCACTGATTATGTGAAATGAATTATCCGAAAAATAGAGAAAAATCTTTTTAAGATAAATTGGTTAATTCTACCAGTCTTTTCAATAAAATATTATTATTATTATTATTATTATTATTATTTGGACGTTTCACGGGGCAAGTTACACGTATTTCTTTCCAAGTAAAGTTCTCCTGAAGGAAGCAATCTTCCATAAGTGGTGGAAACTTGAAATCTGTTTTCAAAAGGGGAAGAAACTTGAGGGAATTGATGAGAGGTAAAGGGAAGATATCCAGTGGTTGTCAGATTGCTTTTATTGTTAATGCTAAATGTATACATGCTAAAAAGACTCGTAGAATGCGCGTTAGCAGCCATGTAAAGAATAGGTAATTCAGGGCACTATTGAATGTTCGAATAGCTGTCATAAGTGAAATGTTAATAGAGGAATTCTGTTTCCGTTTAGGAATAAAGTGATTTGGGTCAATATTTCAAAATATATTTTATTGACAGTTTCTTGATGCCTTTGCTTCATAAATGCAAGTGATTTGAAAAATTTAATTATATTCATTCGGAATTATAGGTTTTGTAAATTTCTTATTCCATAGGCCACAGTCTTTTGATATAAGGAGATTTTCTGTAGGTTAATGTATTCTCATAAGTTTAGTGTGTTAATATGTATCATATAACTCTGATTGCATTTCACTAAAGTCATAAAATTTCTGTAAGCTCTTGGACTGTTAGAAAGGATCATTATAAAGTAGAGAATGTGAACAGTCTTTAATACCAAATTGTACACTGATTTTGTTGTAAAAGGACTTGTGTATTTCAACCTTTTCTGCTCAGTTCTCATAAAGTACACCCAATTTCAGTTTGCCAGGGAAGGTAACTAAAGTCATTAATTAGGGAAAATCAGACAAAATCGTCGCAATATCAAGTAAGTCCCTTTATACCATATAAACATTGTAATCTAGGTTTGATCAATTTCAAACGAAGTCAATGAGCTATTTAATATTGTCTTCAGTGGCTCAGTTCAGCATACGTATATCTGTAGTAACTATAATCCTTTGTAATGTTGCCAGCCACATAACCAAGAATTAAGGAATTTTTCTGAATTTGTAAGAATAAGTTAGAAATAATTTTGGCTTGTGTCCTCTACGTAGTCATTCTCACTAAACTTCCCTTTTTGTGAAATTATACACACACATTGTTCATTCATGGACATTTCTTTAGTTTTAGTCTCCTGTGCAAGCTTCAATATATAACTACTTACAAGTTTGCAATACGACTTGAAAACTAAGACAATGAACACTTTTTGCTCTATAGAATCTTCCAAATGAGAGATGCAGTTCTGAGCAGAGATACACTTGGCAGCATAAAACCTGCATGCCTTGCGCCTTAATGATCGCCTTATGCTCTCTCTCTCTCATATGTTCCAGTAAGTTCCGCCCCACTTTTTTTGTTGAAGTACCCTTGTACACATTAAACGCTAAAGCTTCCTCTACAATAACACTAAGTTGCAGCTTCATATTTTACACTCCTGAAGCATCTTTGCTCCAGTTATGCTCTGCTGAAGTCTTTATACGCTCTTCTGAAGCATTTTTTTTTTCATTGCACATTCTATGCATTGCAGAAACTTTCCGTACACTGTACATGCTTAGAAGCATCAGTATGGATACATAGACATAATTAATGCGCTTTTGCCATTTCATTTCCCACATAGAAACAAGTACTAAAGTACCTCCACTCATGGAGGGGAAAATCATAAATTTTCATAGTTTTTATCAAAAATATTGGAAAGGAGAATAAGCAGGACAAGTTAATTTAAGACTTCTCTCTCCTTTCTTAGTTCTAAAATAAAGATGGCGTATTCCTCATTTTGAATACAGGGACATTGCGTGAAACTGCACATTATCTTGAAATCAGAGTCGAACAGAACCAAATGAGTATAGTATTATGTATTTTGGCCATTGATACAATGCTCTAGAACTAGACATGCAGAGATATCTTGATACGTTTGATTAAACCAAAAGAACCTTCATATGTTGTTCAAGCTTCTTAGTTTCCCTGTCCCTGTCCCAGATTTTAAACTGTTAATAATAATTTTTTTTTTTTTTTTTTTTTTTTTTTACCTAGCAGAATAGTAAATTCACTACCTTTCTGCAGAACACATTTCCTTGGTAATAGAGGAAACTGCCAAATAATGAAGGAAGGGAGACTTGGAATTTTCTTAATGCAGATCAAGTTAGACTGACGAAGGAAAAGTTTAGAATTTTTCTTAACAGAAGGAAGGTCTTAGAAAAATATTTAAACGACAAGAAACTAGGAGAGAGCTCAGAATTACTGATTGATATATGAACTTTCGGCTATCAAGCCAGGCACCTAAGCTCGTTTGGCCATTAAGATCTTGAAGACGTGAAAAAAGGGAACTGGAATGGTAGAAAAAGGACAAAGAATGGCCAGTCAAAGTAGGCAAAACTAGGGTCACGACGGTAGGAGGGGAACAACAGAAAATGTAGGGTCTGGAAAGTGGTCAAGTCTATTCAGGGTCAGGCAGGATTACGTATGTACTGAAAAGAGATCAACTTAAAATTGGTCAAAATATTGTAAATTTATAATGTCTGTGAAATAATTTTGTTACTCGTAACAGCAGTCACCATAAACATCAGGAAAGCATAGAAGGAGCTAATAATGCGTGACAACAAATGGCTAAGCTTTGGGACTTGATTGATTTCTTCCCACAGATAAGGACATAGCAGGAGATGTGGAGAGGCTAGTAAGCAGATTATTAGAATCTCGGTCTATGGGCTGCTCTGGGAGCAAGAACCCGTGCTGGCATAAGGCCAGTTTAATCTCAAACAACAACAGAATCTCTAAGATAAGGTTTTGCTACGTGATGAAGGGAAAAGAAAAAACAAGCGAAGTGGTATAGCAGTAGAAGTTTTGAGACTGGGCCATCATGAGGGCCAGCACTGCATGGCTTTAGGACATTATTACTCTTTTGTATTCAATACCTTATTAACCAGAATAATGAATCTCAATTTTTCAGTTCTTGAATATAACAGGGTACCCACATTAGTATTGCTTTATAGTCGAATTAATTACATTAATGTTGTAAGAATTAAACCATCTATTTAATCCTTAGTTTTTATTTGTTTTGCACATAAAAAAATTCAGATTTATTACTATGGCACTTATCCATCCTATGGACAAGTCTAAAACTTCCTTTTGGTTAGAATACCACCTATAATTTTTTTGAAGTGTAAATATTGCCAAAATACACTAACTCCCTCAATAACAATAAACAAGAGACAATTTATATTTGTGTTATAGAGCCAGTCTTTAAGAACTTCGTTATTTATCTTTAATTTACTGAATTTTCAAGACTGCAGCATTAACTAACCGTGAATTACTTTGAGTATTGGACTATAACTTAACCTATTTTACTCATAAAATCTTAGCTGTTTACAGGATGTAGCATATCTAGAGCAGCCAGACAAGTTTTAAATTCAACAACTGCATAAAGAGCAAGCTATGTGTGCAATATTGTCAATATGCCTTAACTTTTATACTTTTGAATATAACCACGGCACATATCCTGTTACTTTGCCTTCTGCCTAAAAAAGTAAATGCTTGCTTGTAAACTAAGAGATATTAAAATGGTAGCATTTTATCTGTCATATACAAATAAGTGAATACAGGCCAAATATTGAAACTTATACCACTTTGCCATTACAATGTATAGCACAGGAATACCTTCACAAGTGGAAGTTTTACAAAACCTTAGAAATTTACATGATAAATCAATCTTGTTATTGTTTCGTGAAAACTTAACCCTTTTATTTTCACTCGTGCCTAAAACCTCAGTTACGAGTAGACCTTAAACCTCAGTTATGAGCAAACAACCAGAATACAGGAGTTGTTGAATCTATGAGGAAAATTTAGAGTGGGGCTTCACCATTGCTTGGAAAGTTCCTATCTTGTCTATGCAAAACCTTACTACCACAACTCTTTTAATGGACGGGAAATGTGCACTAGCTAGAGGAGCTGAGGGAATGGCCCTCAAAGTACACTGATTTGAGCTTATGTGGAATGAAGAACCGATTTGAGATTATGTGGAATGCAAAACTGATTTAAGCTTATGTGGAATGAAGAACCGATTTAAGCTTATGTGGAATGAAGAACCGATTTGAGCTTATGTGGAATGAAGAACCGATTTGAGCTTACGTAGAATGAAGAACCGATTTAAGATTATGTGGAATGAAGGTCTGATTTGAGCTTATGTGGAATAAAGAACCGATTTAAGGTTATGTGGTATGAAGAACCGATTTGAGCTTAAGTGGAATGAAGGTCTGATTTGAGTTTGGAATGACGGTCTGATTTGAGCTTATGTGGAATGAAGAACTTATTTGAGTTTATGTGGAATGAAGAGCTGATTTGAGCTTATGTAGAATGAAGAACTGGTTTGAGCAAGAGTAGAACCAAACATCAAGCTATTTTCTTGTTTAGGTCCTCAGGAGACAGACTGCTTATTATTTCTGTTCTTAATGAGTGATTATTCATATGGAATAAGCTTAAAAAGGTCACTGACTTGTGAAACAAACTTCCACAGAACAGAATGGACTTATGCAAAATAAAGCAGCATTGCAGAGGGCAATATCAAAGTGACGATTAGAAACAACTAGGAACTACGCAAGTAAATGAACAAATAGCAACAAATAGTCAAAGCTCGAGAGCATCAACATCCATGACAAACTAGAAAAGCTATCCCATAGTTTTAACAACTGTCTAAAGTAGATCATCACGCCATATAATTTAATGGCTCCAAGAGAAAGGACGTTTTATACTATATATAAAGCATTAATCATACAACCGTCTTATCTATCTAAAAGGTAGCTAAGGAATGGGAGAGAGCCTGAACCTCATTGGCCTTGCTCTTTAGTTACGATATCTTAGTTTCTGAATTATCCAAATAAACTCATGAAATATCCTGTAAAAGCCAACATAAAAACAGAATTCTTTGAAACAAAGTTTCTGGTGACTTATTTAAAATAACAGACGAGATGTGGAAGGTTAGCAAGATTCAGCCCATAGGAGATAGGAGGTCCATTCTTAGGAGTATCCCTCTCCCAGGGCAAAAGAGGGTATCTTTAGCAGAAGACAAAGTGTTGAAGAAACAGCTAGAATCCGAGAATGAGCTATGTTTACTAGGAGACTGAATTTTGATCACAAGCTCTAGCCAAACTAGAGTGTCTCTTAAATCAGTGTTTGAAATATGACATTCTTGAAAGTAAAAATGATATTGTCATGATACAATAAAGTTTTATACATACTTCCTGACAGTATATACTTAGCTATAGACTCCGTCGTCCAGACAGAATTTCAAATTTCGCGGCACATGCTACCGGTAGGTCAGGTGATCTACCGCCCTGCCTGGGTGGCAGGACTAGGAACCATTCCCGTTTTCTAATCAGAATTCTTCTCTTCCACCTGTCTCCTGCGGGAGGCTGGTGGGCCATTAATCGTATATATCTGCAGGTAAGTATGTATAAACTTTATTGTATCATGACAATATCATTTTTATACATTCAACTTCCCTGCCAGATATATACTTAGCTGATTAGCACCCATTGGTGGTGGGTAAGAGACAGCTAACTACTGAAATAGACAGGTAAACAACATATGTTGTAGGTATTAATAAACCTTGGTTCCTACCTTATTAGGCTGAAGACTTGGCGGCTACTGCCTAGGAGTCTGCTTAGCCTCAAGAGCCTCAGCGAGATATTGATCTATGGCTAAGAGTTCTTGTGGGTCTGCCAATGGGGTCTTATCCACTTACTCGGCAGAGCCTAAAGGCCTTTGTCATTGGGTGCTATTCCACTACATGACAATACACCTTGTTCAAGGAGCACAACACCGATCCCGATCACCTGATCCTAACATCCATGTTAGTTCTAAGATTGCAGGAGTTTATCCCCGAACTCCTTACAAACAACCAAAACTCGAAACATAATTACACGTTAATTTATAACAAAATATACACAAAAAAAAATTTTGTACCCCCCCTACTAGCCATACATACCCTTGATCCCCTACTAGCAATGACACTATGCGCCCGTGCGACATCAGTGCGCCTGCTAATAGAAAACCAAGCACATATCTGACAAGAGGGTTTATGTACGTTAAAGATAAAAATATTTTAAGGATCAGTCTTTGCTCCAAGACCCAGAAACTGTATCTGCTGATACAAATTGGACCTAGAGAGAAGCACTTCTCATAAGTCACTTTCACATCCTTCAGGTAATGAGACGCAAACACTGAATTGCACCTCCAATAAAGTAGTCTCAATGATATTTCTGAGAGACATATTCTTTTGGAACGCAGGGGACGTTGCTACTGCCCTCACCTCATGGTCTTAACCTTTAGAAGACCGAAGGATTCATCCGAGCAGTTCTGTGTGCATCAGTAATCACGCTTCTCACAAAGAAGGCCAAGGCGTTTTGGACATGAGTCTTTTGGGGTTCTTCCACAGCACACCAAAGGGACCTTGTTGACATCCTCCCATCTGTTTCTTTCTCTCTAAATAAAATGTAAGAGCTCTGACTGGACAGAGACACCTCTCTGTCTCTCTGCCTACGAGGTTAGATAGGCCTTTTACCTCAAAGCTTCTGGGCCAAGGTTTTTGATGGGTTCCTCGTTTTTCGCCAGAAACAATGTCTGGAACGAGCAGATAGCCGCATCTCCTTTGAATCCCACTGTGGAATCCAGAGCGTGCAATTCGCTCGTCCTCTTGGCCGTAGTGAGAGACAACAGGAATAAGCATTTCCTAGACATCGCGGAAAGAAGCCAGATGTAGAGGCTCGAATTTATCTGAGGTAAGGAATTTCAGGACCACGTCCAGATTCCAACTAGGTGTTCTAGGAGCTGCTAATTTTGAAGTTTCAAAGGACCGAATCAAATCATGTAGATCCTTGTTCTCTGCAATCTCTAGCCCTCGATTCCTGAATACTGAAAGACAGCATGCTTCTGTATCCTTTGATTGTCGACACGGAAAGGTGCGATTCCTCTTTTCAGAAAGAGGAGGAAATCGGCAATGTTAACTATAGAGGTACTGGAGGAGGACAGCTTCTGACTCTTACACCACCTCCTAAAGACTTCCCACTTTGATTGGTATACTCTTCTCGTCGAAGATCTGCGGGCTCGAGCGATAGCGCCTGCAGCCTTGCGAAGAAAAACCCTCTCGCTCCTGACAAGTCTTTCGATAGTCGAAAGGCAGTCAGAGCGAGACCGGGAGGTTGTGATGAAACCTCTCGAAGTGGGGTTGTCTGAGTAGATCTGCTCTGCTTGGTAGAGAATCTGGGGAAGTCCACTATCCACTCCAGTACCTCCGTGAACCATTCTTGGGCTGGCCAAAATGGGGCTATTAGGGTCAACTTCGTGCTCTTTGAAGCTACGAATTTCCTGAGTACTTCCCCCAGGATCTTGAACGGGGAAAGGTGTAGGCGTCTAAGCCCGACCAATCCAGGAGAAACGTGTCTATTGCAAAGGCTCTTGAATCTTCCACTAGAGAGCAAAGATCTCTACTCTTTTGGAGAGGAACGTCGCAAACAGGTCTATGTGAGGTCTCCCCCACAGGGACCAAAGACTTCGGCACACTTCGCGTGTAGAGTCCACTCTGTGGGAAGGACCTGATTCCTCCTGCTTAGTCTGTCCCGCTCTCACATTTTTTTATCCCTTGCACAAATCTTGTGAGGAGAGTTATGCCTCTTTCCTCTGTCCAGTTAACAGGTCTGTTGACTCTTTTTTGATAGAGGGAGAAAGAATGCGTCCCTCCTTGCTTGCGTACGTAAGCCAGAGCCGTGGTGTTGTCCGAGTTATCTGTATCACCCCGCCTCTGACTATCTCCTCGAAGAATCTTAAGGCTAGGTGTATGGCTACTAGTTCTTTGCAATTGATGTGCCAGGACCACCTGTTCCTTTGTCCAGGTGCCTGACACCTCCCTTGCTCCTAGCGTCGCTCCCCATCCCGACTCCGAAGCGTCGGAAAATAACACTTGGTCTGGGTTGTCTGCAGGGCAAGCGACACGCCTTCGTTCTTCTGAAGAGGAAGGATCCACCACTTCAAGTGATTTTTTATTTCTTGTGGAATCGGGAAGGTGTCTGAGAGTTGTCCCGTCTTCCAACTCCACACTCCTTTCAGGAAAAACTGAAGAGGGCGAAGGTGAAGCCTCCCCAGAGAGAAGAACTTTTCTAGCTAGGACAGAGTCCCTAAAGGCTCAGATAATCCCTCGCTGAACTGCTCTCTCTCTCTAAGAAGCTCGAGATTCTCGACAAATCTCGAGTGATTCTCTCTCACGAAGGAAATACCCGAAAACCCCGAGAATCCATCTGAATCCCCAGATAGACCAAGTTCTGGCTGGGGA
The DNA here is from genome assembly GCF_015104395.2 of Macrobrachium nipponense. Taxonomy (NCBI): domain Eukaryota; kingdom Metazoa; phylum Arthropoda; class Malacostraca; order Decapoda; family Palaemonidae; genus Macrobrachium; species Macrobrachium nipponense. The sequence goes on along the minus strand of NC_061098.1, from coordinate 48,537,407 downwards.
TCAGTTGCGACTTCTCGAGGTTCACGAGTAATCCCAGCGATTCTATAATCATTTTTGTTATTAATAAGTCCTCCAAGCACTGAATCTCCGACTTGGCCCTGATCAGCCAGTCATCTAAATAGAGGGAGATGTTTATTCCCTCTAGGTGAAGCCATCTCGCTACATTCGCCATCAGGTTGGTGAAGACCTGTGGAGCTGTAGACAGGCCAAAACACAGAGCCCTGAATTGAAAAATCTTGCCTCCTATCATAAATCGAAGATATTTCTTTGACAAGTGGTGAATGGGAACGTGGAAATATGCATCTTGCAAGTCCAGAGAGACCATCCAATCTCCTGGACGAAGAGCTGACATTACTGAGGCGGACGTTTCCAATCCGGAACTTCTTTTTCTGAACAAAGCGGTTCAGAGCGCTTACGTCCAGTACTGGTCTCCACCCCCCCCCCCCCCCCCCCCCCCCGATGCCTTTGGTACTAGAAATAGGCGATTGTAAAATTCCGGGAGTGTGGATCCTGCACAAGTTCGATGGCCTCCTTTTCCCACATTTGCTCTACCATTTGAAGGAGAGTCTTTCTCATCACAGGGTCTCTGTACCTCGCTGACAGTTCCCGAGGAGTAGAGGTTAGGGGAGGACTGTCCTCGAAGGGGATTACGTATCCTTTCCTAGGACCGAAACTGACCAAGGGTCGGCTCCCCTTTTTGCCCAGGCTCCTGCAAAGTTCAGGAGTCTGGCGCCTACTGGTGCTTGGATGATCATCAAGTCATTTTGCCTTCTGGAATGGTCTGAAGGAAGACCTTCCTCTCTTATCAGAGCTCTTCTTTCTGGAAGGGGGACGAGCCGCTGCACCTCCACGAAAGGGCTGCTGAGGAGGACGAGAGTCCTTTTTATTCGTGGACACTACAGGACGACTCTTCTTGGATGTTGGACAAGTAGGGTCCTGTGTCGCCTTCTCAGTTAGCAAGCGAGATATATCCTTCACTAACTGAGAAGGAAACAGATGATCTGACAGAGGGGCGAACAATAACGCTGTCCTCTGGCTCGGAGAAACCGCTTTGGATAAAAGGGATCCATAAACTGATCTCTTCTTCAGAAGACCAGCACCAAATAGGGAAGCAACTTCTCCCGAACCGTCTTGTACTGCCTTGTCCATGCAAGACAGGACGCTATGGAGAATCTCTGGGTTCTTAAGAAACTCCGGGTCTTTAGACTTATTAGCCAGAACTCCGAGAGACCAATCCAGAAAATTGAACACCTCTAAAGTGATGAAAAGTCCCTTTAGAAAGTGGTTCAACTCTGAAATGCTCCACGTAGATCTGACCGATACTAAAGAGTGACGTCTGGAGGCATCCACTAGATTGGCAAAGTCCGCGTCTGCCGATGCAGGAAGAGAAAGACGGAGTTTGGAAGGAGGCATGCAGAATACTGTCTTTCCCAACTCTTTCTTAGTGCCCATCCAAGAATCCAAAGATTGGAGGGCCTTTTTTCATTGAAATCAGCAGGTTTCATTTTCAGGAAGGCCGAGGATTTCACAGTAGCCGTACTCGAAAAGAGAGAACGAGGAGAAGGAGGAGCGGCTGGACTAAGAGAGTCTCCAAACTCTTGTAGTAACAAGGAGGCTAAGGTCTTGTAGTTTGAGAGTCCCTCATTTGTAGGAAGCTCGTCATCAGACAACTCGTCCAAACCCCGATCCGACGAAGGAGAAAGCTCTCGTTTGGAGGAAGAGTCTTTCCAAGACCTCCTACGATCTGAAGGAGAGGAGCTTCTGTTTGGAGAAGAGTCATAAATTCCAGATATGAGTCTATTCGTATCTTGCCTCATGGAAGAACTCCGACTCCTGCCTCCTGGCTCTTGACTCCTGACTCCTGCTCCTGGCTCCTGACTCCTGCCTCCTGCCTCCTGACTCCTGCCTCCTGCCTCCTGACTCCTGGCTCTTGCCTCCTGGCTCCTGCCTCTTGCCTGGGTGACTCCTCACTCCTGGCTCTTGGCTCCTGCCTGCTGGGAGACTCTTCGCTCCTGGCTCTTGGCTCCTGCCTCCTGGGTGACTCCTCACTCCTGGCTGGTGCCAGACGCCTGATCGGCTCCTCGCAACTTATAAGTGTCTTGCGTTTAGATAATTCCTTACGTAAGGTTGACTCCACGTTCTTGCTAGGAGCCTCACCTCGAGTAGGAACATCGATCCTGGCGGCAGGTACCTCCACACGTCTGGAGGACCTTTTAATAGGAAGGGAAGTGTCTTTCCTTCTAGGAGGCTCCTTTGAAAGCACTCCTACTAAAGACGATATCTGTTCCTGCATGGAAACCAGAAACCTCTTAGTAACCTCCTCTTTATCCTCTTCGGGAGGAGGAGAAGGAGGAGGGGAGGAGTCCATGGGCTCCACCTCCTGAATCCTTCTAACTATGGGAGACAAAATGGCTCTTTTTGCCCTCTTAACCTCCGAAGGAGACTCCTCAGGGAAGTGTTCCGGGCTCGAGTCAATAGTCGGAGCCTCTTCAGTGGTCGCGAGCGATCCGAATCTCTCCAATCACGTCTAGGAGACGAAGATCCCGACGAAGAAAAACAATCACGCAGGACGCTTTTACAATAGCGATCCCTGGCAGTCTGGGGTGTCACAGAAACTGCCGAAGGGACACCTGATCGGTGGGGATTCTCCACAACCTCCTTTCGGTTTTCGACATTCCTTCTCCTCTGGGCATGTGAGCTTGGAAGAGGTCTAGACCTAGGAGCGTTGCGGAGCCGACCAGATGCCCCCTCCACTACACTGGGGACACTCACATCACTGTCCACTGAAAAATCACTAGCCTTACCTTGCAGGGCAGCCATTTGTTTTCCATTAACTTGAAGGCTTCCTTTAGATCCGCAAGTTCTTTCGCTGAATCTACAGGTTCTGCAATAGGAGAAGGGGCTGAAAAGGAAGGAGAAGTAGCAATACTTACCCTTGGGGAAGATCCCAAGCTAGGAATTAGTTCATTCGATCTCAAACTACTTAAACTTCTAGAAGAAGCTTTCCTCACTCTTTCTCTTTCTAACTTTTTCAAATAATTAGTTAGATTCTTCCACTCACTCTCACTCAAATTCTCACATTCCTTGCAAGTATTAGTGAAAGAACATTCATACTCCCTGCAACCCTTGCATACAGTGTGAGGGTCTACCGAAGCTTTCGGCAACCTCACCTTACAGCCTACATTCACACAACGTCTCACAACCATTCCAGCGTCAGACATTTTAAAGAAAAATCCAAATCAAGTCCACAAAACAGTCCACAAAAGCGTATGCCAATCCAACAATCCAGATACATCACCAAAAGTCGGTCAAGAAGATCAATTGCCGGTGAAAAAAGAAAAACCAATCGAGAGGAACCAACAACAATGTTGACGGTCCGGGCGACAGAAGAATTCTGATTAGAAAACGGGAATGGTTCCTAGTCCTGCCACCCAGGGCAGGGCGGTAGATCACCTGACCTACCGGTAGCGTGTGCCGCGAAATTTGAAATTCTGTCGGGGACGACGGAAGTCTATAGCTAAGTATATATCTGGCAGGGAAGTTGAAATGTATAAAATGTATTTTTCCCTAACGATACAAACCTGGAGTCCTTTACTTGAGATAGATTACAGCTCAGCTCAAACTACTGGTTAATACATTCTTTTATACTGAAGTAGTTAACTACCGGGACAATAGTTACCTGCCCGGCGGTGAGGAAGCACCGCCTCCCCACCGGCTCGCGGAGTAGTCACTTTGATTACAGCTAGGACTTTGATAATGACCCGATGTCAAGGGGTGGGTGTTTGTGGGACCGTACAAGTAAAGGACTCCAGGGGATGTATGGTTAGGCAAAAATACATTTTACTTTAAAAAATGTCATTTGTTCCTACACCATATACAATCCTTCCGTCCTTTACTTAGGAGACTCATCCTAAGGTAGGGATGGAAGTCCTGTCTCGCTGGCTGAGAATGGAACCCAGGATGCCAGGACCCAGGCTTATAGCTCAGGATCGTGGATCCTTCACCCTGTGAGCCATGGTAAATGCGACCTGATGGCTGACGGCCTGGGTATCAAAGGCATGAGCGTAGAACTCTCTCTGGCAACCACAGCCAGGCTATATAATCATAACGTCTTTGTTGGGTTGCAGCACACTCCTCCTCAGAAAGGAGTGTGGAGACTGACTTCTGTGTCTCTACAGAAAAACCACTAGTCGGACATGGAATGCTTACCAGTATCAAAATTGGTGCTGGAGAAGGGGTTTCGATGCTGTTGCTCCTAGTAAGGTGAAAGGTGAAAAAAAAAAAAACAAAAAAAAAAAAAATAGCCAGTCATACTCTCACATTCACCCCAGCCTGACACGGAACCTCGATTCGATACTTCTGACCTCTGAGGGCATGGAGGCAGTTAAAACACTTGCTGAGTGGCTACCAAAAGATAAAGGTCAGTTGTGTCAAGGTAGCTGTGGGTAGTCTCTAAGGTAGTACCTGGTGAAGGTGGAAGGGTGAGACCATGTGCCGGCTTCCATCACCTAGGTTACAGAGAGACTCTTCTTGAAGGCAAGAGATGTACTAATTCCATGCACATTGTGAGCCTTCACTCGACTAGTACCAGCAAGTGAAGAGGGAGGGGAGAGGGCATGGCAAATCACCTCTCGAATCCAATGTGAAATGGTATTCCTCGTAACCCTCTTCTTTGATGGACCAGTACTCACAAAGAGAGGGTGTAAGGCTCACCACCTGGAACGAAGAGAACCGAGAACCGACCTGACCGGATTATGGGTTTTCGCAACAAACTCAAGACAAAGCTGAAGCAGGCATTGGTTCAGCGCTCAGTATGAGCAACAGTATAGGCTAGGCCATGAAGCTCGCTGACTCGCTTGGAGGAAGCAAGTACAGCAGTTCATAAGGAGCTTTCTTCAAAGACCTGACAACAGCAACGATGTCTCAGGGAGGAAGCTTTGCCAATACTGGAGTGCAACCCTGTTCCAAGCTTCGTATAAGCATAGAGAGTTTCTCTGAGGTAGAGAGATTGATTCCCTTCAGCTGAGGACTTGGCTCAAGGCCAAGCGATAGCCTTTTACCACCGAGACCGAAAGGAGCTTCTCTCTCTGGAGGTGGAGTAAGATGTCGGCAATCAAGGGGATAAAAGCCCTGAGAGGAGAACAGACTCTCCGACGACACCAACCATATAAGATGGCCCACTTGGTCTGATAAACAGACGTTGAGGACTTCCTGAGGTATCCTGACATTGCTGTCGCAGCCTCTTGCAAAAAGCCTTTTGCTGTGAGGAGCTGCTGGATAACCACCACACGTGAAGATGTAAGAAGCTCACCGAGTCTTGGAAGATCCTCACATGTGGTTGGCACAGGAAGTCGGGGAGTGGTGGAAGCACTCTCTACCAGCAGAAGTAGAAGGTCCAGGTCCCATTCTACGTGTGTGGATTGCATGTGATTCCACACCTGCCCTGTCAGGCAAAATGGCAGTAAATCGGCAGCTACTGATTTAGAGAGGTAGTGAACAGGTCTATCGTCAGGGAACCCCATCAAGTCAAGACTTTGTTCGCATCCGAGGAGCCAAAGACCATTCGGAGCCAACGATCTGTGTCCTGCTCAGATTGTCCGCCACGATGTTCTGTTTGCTTGGAATGAACCGAGATGTCAACCCTACCGAGTTGAGAGCTCCCCATTCATGGATCTGCACTGCTAGTTAGCATAGTTACAGAGACACAGTACTGCCTTGATGGTTCACGTATGCCATTACGGTGGTGTTGTCGGTCATCAGCACCAATGAGTGACCTGTCAGAAGAGAGCTGAAGTGATGGAGTGCCAGGAAGGCAGCTCGAAGTTTCCAGCACGTTGGATATCGACATTCCTGGTCGGACCATAGGCCCAAAGCCAGGTGTTGCAGTAGGTGCACGCCCCATCCTTCCTTGGATGTGTACGTAAACAGGAGCAGATTGGGTGAACGAGACTGGAGAGGGGAGCCCCTCAACAGGTTCATGTCTTCCAGCCACCACTCAAGATCGTAGCACACATGTTCTCCACCACTGGGACTAGGTCGTGAAGAGAATCCTGACTTTGCAACCAACAATTCTTCAGGCCCCACTGAAAATTGATTGAAGCTGCATCCAACTGTTTGGAATGAGGTGTTCCAGCAAGGCCAATGTCCCAGCAACTGTTGCCACTGATGTGCTGGCAGCTGGGACTGTTGAAGGAAGTGCAGAGTGACACCTCGGAAGAGTTCCAGTCTTTCCGGTGTCATAAAGGCTTTCCCTGCAACTGTGTCGAGGATCATACCAGATACACCAGTCATTGAGAAGGCCCCAGAGGGGACTTCTTGTAGTTCACCATGATCCCTAGATCGTGACAAAATGCCACAGCCCTGTCTCGGTGGAGACGAAGAAGCTCCACCGAGGGCGCCAGTATTATCCAATTGTCGAGGTAATGCAATAGACGAATTCCCTGGCAATGAGCCCGTGTCGACACTAGTGTGAACACCCGATTGAAGACTTTTGGAGCTGCAGAGAGACCAAAACATAGGACCTTGAATTGGAACACTGTCCGCTACAAAAAGAAGAAGATACTTCCTGGACAATGGATGGATTGGGATCTGGAAGTATGCGTTTTTGAGGTCGATCATCACCATGTAGTCCAGAGGACGAACGGCCTGTCTGACCGTGCTGGGGGTCTCCATCCAGAACGGGGTTTGCTGAACAAACTCATTCAGGGCTGAGTGCTGGAGGCAGTGGGACAGGGATCAGCCCTGGCAGGAGGGTGAGAAGACCTCCTAGATGGAGTGCCCGGGCGACATTGAGCAGAAGCTGCAAGAGGTTGAGGCTGACGGAAGCAAAGAATCCTGGCTCGCTCTCCTGAAGTTTCCGACCACCTCGTTAACATGTGAAGATGGAAAGAAGGTGGATCCCCGAAGCGAGGCATTCCTCAGATCAGACACATCCTGAGGGTCCACAGCACAATCAAGCCTAGATGAAACGGCCTCCCTGCGCTTCAGTACTAGGTTAACCAAAGGTTGGCAAGCTGGTGGACTAAGAATTCCATAGCCTTATCACCTGACAAAACAAGGACATGGAGCTGACGGGCCATGTCCGCTTGCTTGTCAGGCTGCTGTGGAGTCTTAGAGGTGGCAAGAAAGCCCGCCATACCCCCTCATAAGTCCAACTATGGAGCTCCTTGCAACGCCGCCATCGCGGTTTGTTCAAGCTGCGACATCTCCTGGGAAGAGAGCGTCGAGGTTCGGTGTTGAAGTGTCTGGAGCAAAACTCCAGGTGCCAATGAAGTGATAATAGGGTTTATGGGCAAGGGTGAAGGCTCAGCCTTTTGGGCCACATAGTACTTTGTCTGCTTCTGAAAAGCAGAGGACAGTACCTTGGAGGAGCAAGATGCCCGCAGTGAGTCCTTCCTCGCTGAAACCTGGCCTATTGACCTTGGACAGAGCCTCCCTTGTCAGGGATGACAAGAGCAGCTTAAACCAGGACCGAGTACCCCGAGGGGCGCGACAAAGAAGGTCGACTGCCAACTTGTGGCCTTTCTTAGAAGTAGTTGGAGCTTCTCCTGGGCTGTTCACCTTCAGGATGAGACTGATGATCTTGCGGAAGGGGGTTTCAGCTGCTGCATCTTTTAGAACAGCTAGAGCAGCTGGCTCCAGATGATAACCAGCTGAATGGAAGTTCCGAGGAAGGGTACTCGGATTCAAGATAGTCTCTGCTTTTCGTGCTGAAACACTGAAAAAGACAAAGGAAGAAAGTTTTACAGGTGCGTGTGTATCTGCAGGTGCAGGAGCGTGCGTCGATGCGGGTGCACACACGGGTTTCTTGCAACACGTGTAAGCGTGTGGTACGCATATTGGCACGTGGGAGAACGCTTAAAAGAGCTTGTGTTAGCATGCACTGGCGAGTGTTAACACTCTACAGGTGAAAAAGCGTGTCTTGTAGTGCATGTGGAAGATAAAGAAGAGCACCCTGAAGAAGGAGCGCGTCTGGGGCGTGATGACTGAGACTGAGAGCACCTGCGGCAGTGTTTAGATAAACGATCTGGCAATGCTCGTTGGAGCGTATCGGTGAGCACTTATGCTGCTGCTGAGGCAGAAGTGAAGCAGCGCATTGGGTAATGTGCATTACAGGTGAGCGCTGTTTAGAGGAAGCATGCGTATTCACGCATGCTGTTGGAGCGCGCTGTACATGAGCAAAAAGGCGCGCATCCGGAAGGTGTTCCTGATGTGTAACCGCACGCACAGGTGTAGAAGGGGGTTGCATGTTGGCGAGTTGACCCTGAGAGGGAGAGGCAGTGTCTCTGCCACCTCTCTCCAACGAATGCTCCTGTGCGTGTGCCGAAGCATCACTCACTGCAGAGGAGCGTGCAATCAGTGAAGCTTCCTGTGTGCGTGCCGTAGCATCGCACACTGAGGAGGAGTGTATATCCAACAAAGGCTCCTTTGTGCGTGCCATAGCAGCGTGCATAGACACGGAGCTTGCAAGTGAAGGTCTGTCAGGTCCCGAAGGAGAGCATGCGTCAGCGCATCTCTGAGAGGAGTCTCTACTACCTTTCTGAGAGTCACTGCTGGTTCTCAAAGATGGTGTCTCAGGAGGAGTCTAAGGACCTCGTCCAGGGAGAAGGCAAAGCTGCAGGGCCCGCATCCCCGAAGGCGGGCAGACAGGAAGACAGACCTGGTCAGCATCGAAAGGAGCCTCCACAGGGGAGGGCGTCTTCCTTGACAGCGCGGGAGGTTGAGGCTGACTCCTCCAAAGAGACTAAGGAGGGAGACGCTGCCCCAGAGGAGAGTGCAGACAAAAGTCTCTCCTTTGATGGCAGGCCAGGAAGTCCCAATGAAGGCCACAAAACATGTGCTGAAAAACAAGGCTCATCCTTAGAAGGGCCAGGCCCTCCCGTTTCACCAGGGGGTACAGGCAGCTCTTGCCCTTTCAAAGGCTGGCCAGGAGTTAAATTGTCGCTCCTATGCGCCTCACTCCCAGAGGAGTGAGACGCTGAAGGTCTTGAAGGACGAGTCCCCGACGAGGAAGCAGAAGGTCTTGGTCACTTGGGTTATGAGGAAGAACTCGAAGGCAAAGAATCCCTCTCCCTCTTCTTATTTTGCCGCCGGCAATACTCGACCCACATGGCAGGCGACCAGGTACAACACTCCTCATAGGGAGATTCCAATGTACAGGAATGCCCTCTGCAAGAAGGACAAAGAGAGTGACGGTCTCTGTTAATCTTGGTCATGAAAGTCCCACACCTAAGGCCAGGGACACCACGGCAGGAACGCATAACGATTTCATCAGACATACTCACATTTACCTAGAAAACGAAAAAAAAACGTGATAAATAGTTTCAAGAAGATAGCAAGAGCGAAAGGAGAGGCCTTTCCTCACAGTCAGCTGTAATCAAAGTGACTAGACAGTGAGCAGGTGCTTCCCCACCGCCGGGCAGGTAGTTAACTACCTCTGTATAAAAGAATGTATAAAAGAATGTATTAGCCGGTAGTTTCAGCTGAACTGCAATCTATCCTAAGTAAAGTAAAGGACAGAAGATTCGTAAATGGTGTAGAACAAATGTGACTTCGGCAGACTAAAACCTCACACACACGCTTTGAGAAGACAAGTGGAACTATGAACAAGAGGCTGAGGGGATCAAAGGTAATTAACAGTGAAGACACAGGTCCACCAGGAGGTGGCAGTGGAGGAGGTGGGGAGAGGGATAATACACACAAACTGCTAAACATCAATATTAAAATCATCGTCTGCTCAAACGGCCAATTTTCTGCAACTACTCAGGCACACGTAAAAATAAAATGTTTTGTAACTAATAGGAATGTTTATACAAATGACAATATGGCAAAGTTTGTTTGGATCCAGTCTTCCCACCATAGATGTAGGCTAAGTTTTTTTTGGATCAGTCTTCACACTGTAGATATAGGCTATGTATTTTCTTCAAGAAGTCCCTCTTGATGAACCATGGAACCTGGAATACTGCAACAAATTAGTATTAGTTGCAAAAGTAATATTTGCATTACTCTGTAAGTTCTTCTTCCTAGCTTAAACCCATTTTTATATGGGGTCGCCATTACGAATGAGTTCGTCTCCATCGATTTCTGTCTTGTGCCTCGTTCTCATTTATACCTTTCAATTCCATATCTTCCCTTACACAATCACGCCATCTCTTTCTTGGTCTTCCCTTCTTCCTTCTACCCTGCACTTCCATTTCCATCGTATGTCTTCCAACATGACGTTCCTCCCTTCGTAACAGGTGTCCATACCATCGAAGCCTTCCTTCCTGTATTTTCTTCGATATTTCAGCTACCTTTGTTGATCCTCTTATATACTCATTTCTAATCCTATCTTCCCTTGTTACTGCCCGACATCCATCTCACATTCTCATTTCTGCTACATCCATCTTCTTCTCCTCTGTTTTCCTCATACTTGCCGTTTCTGTTCCATATAACATTGCTGGTCTGACCACCGTCCTATGGAACTTTCCTTTCAATTTCAGAGGGACCTTCTTGTCACAGAGTACCCCTGATGCAGACCTCCAATTATTCCATCCTGCCTGAATTCGGTGTCTCACCTCTTGGTCCATGCTTCCACTATCCTCCAATACGGACCCTAAGTACTTGAACTTCTGTACTTTCTTTATTTCTTCCCCAGCCCATATCTTATGCTACTTCCACCGTCCTCAGTAATACTAGAACACATATATTCGGTTTTTGATCTGCTTATTCTCATTCCTCTCTCCTCAAGTGCTGCTCTCCACCTCTCCAACCTCCCCTCCACTCCTCCTTCCCCTCTGAACACAACACAATGTCATCCGCGTATAATATGCACCATGGCACTGCTTCTCTAACATTACTCTGTAAGTTACTTTTTGAAAAACTCTATCCTATGTAAATGCTATAACACATTATTCCAAAAGTGCAATACTGGCTGAGTTATGCTAAACATTCTTATACAAGAGTTCTCTTACATACATAAAATAATTGTCACCATTGTTAGTCTTAATATTGTGTAATGCTACTACCATAATGTAGCTTCACCAAACCAGAAAATTCAGTCCTCCACCTAACCTTCAATAGGTCTTGCGCAAAGGGGTACTGAATTGTCAAAGATGTTGGGGAGCTAATGGCTTAAATGTCAATTATGAAACTGCCCTGGAAACTATATATGTATAGAACTTTATTTATTATAAACTAAACGTACATGTACTTAACCAGAGCCAAAGACCCATTTTCCCACAAGTTATGAACATAGAGATTTAGGCAGTGACTGCTGATGACAAAGGACGTAGACCTGTGGGCGTGATACAAATTTCCTTCTCCACAGTTAAGAAACTGTAAGATCATGATGCTACTGAAGTATACTAGGCTATGAACAAAATCTGAATTTGATACCACAACCAGCATAAGTACATAGGAAACCAACAAAGTACCACATTAGGGAAGAAACCAAATAAAACCAAAACACTGAAAGGACGGAAAGCAACGCAGATAGTAACCAGATACGTTATGAAATGAACCTTCAGTATTATCTACATTACAGTCTAGCAGCAGTACCTCTGCTGGAAAAGAAATGCATGACCAAGTAATACTTCTCCCTTATAAATTAAGATATTTTCTGTATGGAGAGACTGAAAATAACTTTGAACATCACCCATCTCTGTCAAAGCATCCTGTAAAAAGTATCTCCTTCACTACCTTCAGTAACACTTCAGCCTCCTCCTATCTCTCATTTTCCTCCACCTGCTTTCCTCCCCTCCCACTTGTCTGTCCCACCTCTTCCACTGGACCTTCCTCCGACTCTCAGCTCACCTTTACATGTAGGTTGACTCAATGGTCTGATTTATGTAAAAAGTAATAAGTGAACAGTTACAAAGAACTCAGGGAAGCAAATTAGCTTTGCCACTTTCTTGAAAACATGGATCTTACCACATTCCTCAGTGTAATGATCAAATGGTGTACATGAATAAAGCTCAATTATTCATTCACATCAGGTCAAATGATTTGGAACGAAAGTCAAAAGCCCTCTATATCCTAGAATCCTTTTATCAGTACTGTTTAATTTAACAAGACCAGGAAGTCCAATTTAAAAACTCTCATAGGGGCATCCTGAAGGAACCCTTTATATTGAAAGTTAAAAAAAAAAAAGACAGAACACAGTAAGGGATGAGAAGTTATGTATTTTGAATATAACTTCATTTATCCCTTTAAATTCCCCAGAATTAGGGATTGTGTTGCAAAGAATCACAAATGAATTTTGGTCACCAAGGATAGGGAGTTTGACTAACCAAAAGGCTACCCTTGGCTAGGCTACAAGAAGTGGTAGGTTTGTTTCTGACAAGCTGAACTCACAACACATCAGATTAAACTAGAGTCATAATAAAAAAATCAACAGTTATCCTTAGCAAACAAATGCATTAACAAACAGTCACTATTAGTCTTTACCTCAAGAGTAAATATAGTCAAAAGCAAGTCAGAAATCCTTAGTTTCAGTAGTAGTAGGAATGTAGTAATATGCATCTGAAAGGCCTCCAATGCTCCTCCTAGTTTGTCTTTGGATGTGTTTCTTCATTTCTGTTTCTCTATGGCACCAAGTTCTTATGGGCAGTTCCACCCTATTCTCAATTTACCCTCTGGACAGATCTGTGAAAAATAAGGTATTCTATATTGGTTCGACTATCTTCATAATATGGATGCTGAAGGAAGCTTAATCTGTCCCAGATATTGCTGTATGCTGGGAATATAATGGAAATATCACAATTTGAAGTAAATTGTATGGTATTTCTACAGAAGCAGTCCGCACGGACTGCAAGGGACGTAACCGAGGATACGACATCCACTAGAGATTGGTTTTGTTTTTGTTTGTATGGTGCTTTTACGTTGCATGGAACCAGTGGTTATTCAGCAACAGGACCAACGGCTTTATGTGACTTCCGAACCATGTCGAGTGGGGCGGCCAATGTATTTTGCCATGTTTAGTACTGGCCCCTTGTGGTTAATTACAGTCGTCCAAATAAATATTACTTAAAATTCTTGTTCAGTAGGTAAAACTGCAGAGAAAAACTGCAACTGCCATAGTCTAGGCCACCGCGGATAAGTACCCTAGATCTACCAATTGTATTTTTCCTAACTATACAAACCTGAGGTCCTATACATAAGGAATTACTTACGGCGTAGCTGGAATTACAGCCGTTGAATCTTAAACACTCCACTTTGCCTTTCAGCCCAGGTTCAGATTGAGGATGGATCCACACGTGGTGAAAACTGGATCAGCTAGTCCAGTCGGTTGTTTCCCCTAATGATGTACGAGACTTCATTTTTCAAAATGCAAAAAAGGTTAAAAATCAGGGAGCTTTCTATCATTTGCACAATGTTCTTCAGCCAAATTATTAAAAAGTACTTTTCTTGAAAAAAGAATTGTTTTTCTGTGACAGTCCAGGAAACCATAACATGATATTCATGTTATGGCTGTGTCACTGCATATGTTAAGCCAATTGTTGGGATCTTCTTAACGGCTCTTTCGATCACATGGTACTCATTGAATTCGTTTTCAAGTCCAAACATATGTGAGGAACCATTTACTACTGAAGTCACATGCTTCCAGATATTGTTGCTTTTTTAATTCCTTCTGGCAGTCGTAGTACTACTTGTCTGCCGAACTTATCCTACCAGCAGACCCACTGGCTATGCGATTTGAACTTTCCTGTTTTTTTTCTCGTAGTTTTCCGTAGCCAACTATACCCTGTTTGTGCACAAAGACTACAATATAGTTATACTTGCGTCATTTGTCGAAATTGAGAAGGTAACCCAGGAAATGTTTTCAGAAAAAGCACAAAACAGAGGAAATATTCCGAACAAGCCAACTCGTCCATGTTTGCTGGAGGAAGCACTACCACTAAGAATGCGCCTCAGTGCGTGGTTGGTTTGGTGTTTGCTTCTCACCTCGGTGGTCGCGGGTTCGATTCTCGGCCATTCCATTGAGAAGTCACGTAAAGCCGTTGGTCCCGTTGCTGAATAACCACTGGTTCCATGCAAACGTAAAAACACCATACAAACAAACAAACAACTACCAATAAGAACTAGATTAGGCCCTAGGGCACCGTTTAGAGTCTTGTATTGGAGGCGTTGTCTTTACAACCGTCTCTCAGTCGACTCGACTCACCGTCACGTCACCGTGTAGGGTTCCCAGATGACACCACTACCAACCAGCCAAAGTCTACCATGAAACCAAAGACAATACACGAAAGATGGGAAGCTCAAGCCACAGCCGCATCGGCCGCATACAATTTAGTTCCTGGCATGAAATGAAGATGGCGGTAGCATTTCACCTGCCTACATCGTCTGTTTGTTTACTTTTCACAAAGCGGGCATTCAATTTCAATCATGAGTGGGCGTAGCCATCATCACCCGTGTGTGGTTTGCAATAGGACGAAAATGATTTTCCCCATCTGATTTTTCATGCTTTTCCTCAGAATAAAGAAAGGTAATAAAATCATTACATCTGTTACAAAGTACATGATGACTTTTAGAGAAAATGAAGAAATAAAATAGACCAAAGCAAAATTGAATGTCGGTGCAGTGTTATTCCGAAATAAATATTGGAAAATATTTATAATACGGTGGACGCCTCTAAGCGGAAAGAAAATATATTTACATGTGATTTTCGACTAGAAATAAATATTTGCCATTTGAAACCCCAACAACCAACCTAACCTTCCTGGTAATGTACATCAGTAGCCTAATCATGTCAACAGTAAACCTAACCAATATCAGCGGTACCATAACCATGCCAACAGTTACCTAACCATGTCAACAGTAATTTGCAATGGAAATGAAGCTATCTTGCAAAACATATCAAAATCAACTAGAAAAAAAACTATATTTTTTTCTTGTCATTCTTGTCAATTGTATTTCAAATAAATACCTTAAAGTTATATTTGCATACCTTGAAAATCTCTAGAAATATGAAATAAACATACCAATTCCTATCACTGTCATACAATTCGTGAATATTGGGTCTCCATGCCTTTTCCAGATAGGCTTCTCACAGCAACTTTGATATACTGTATATATACTGTAGTTATGTTATATTCTCAGCAGCTTACCATTGGGTTGTAGTTATAAATGTTTACCTTAATTTTGCATTAATAAGCAACTATTTAGCGAACCAAAGTTGTTCCATCAGGAAGGATGTATCTTGTGGGAGCATTCATATGGGAGAGCATAAGTAGGTTAGTTAAGTAGATGACTTACTTTAATTTCAAGTTCACTAACCTTTTAATATGATTGAATTTCCTATATGTATGGATAAAAGCATTCAAAAATAAAAGAAAATTACATGCAAACCAGCATATCTGCTCCCACAAGATCCATTCTTACCGTTTCATCTAAGTTTCTGCATTATATGCTCATAATTGTTCAATTTTTTTTAATGAAATCTTGTAATTGGTACCAACACCCCACATAGTATTCCAAAAGTAAATTTACCACCTTTTGGCAGCAAATGTACGCAGTAATACAGTAGTTATAAATTGGCAAAACAAGTTGTGAAAACCTATGATATTTGCTTGTACTGTACATGATGCAAAAAGAAACATGGTTCAAGTCAATTAGAATAATTGTTTCAAATTTTTTTTTAGGAATGCATGCAGTTCTTGCAGAAATGGCATTTTACTAGAAAAATATACCAGGCGAAGTGTTGTTTACATTACCTTCATAAAAGGGTGCCAATTGAATATGCATTTTTGAGAACTCCCACAATTGGGCTATGAGATTTTAATAAATTGTTATAAAATAGGTTTGTTTCCTATTTGATTTGTGATTTCAATTTTTATTTGCTTTTATGGAAATTAAGTTAAACCTAGATTTTTGCTTATACAGTATTCTGTAAAATACAGCATTGCATTTGTTATAAAAGGGTACCTTACTTTTTACTACTTTGTTGTTGTACTTTTTTAGTTTTATTAACAAATATTGCTTAACTTTTGCCTAATCAGCATGCAAGTTAAGTCTGCTTTTTCATTTTGATTTCATATTATTGGTTTTGATCATCCCATGCTTTTTGTTTGCCTATTTAAATTTTGATATATGCATGTTTTGTTTGCATGACTTGTATGACTATTGCATGCAAATGAAGCATGTGCCATATCTTTTACTTTGTTTATGTTCTTTGCAAGAACATTTGTGTACAGTTGCTTAGGTATGTACAGTATACAATCATAAGCACAAGCCCAAAAAAAGGAAAATAATACTGTATACTATATTGGTGAAATAATAAGATAATATGAGAATAAGTTTGTTTCATTCTAACTGCCCTCTCAATTTTAGATATACTTAGCAATTAATGTTACATAACTGAAGGATTTTATTTAATGATTCAGAAATGCCTAATATATAAGTCATAAGCTATGATCAGAGCCCTATAATCATGTTAACAAGCAATATTAATCGATTTAGTATTCAATAATTTATAAAGAGAAGTTTATTGGAGCATAAGAATAAATTTTAACATTTAAAAAAGCCGCGCTACGCCACAGCCGAGTTTTTAGTTGAGGGCATAATCAATAGATGGCGCGCATCCTGACGGGTGGATGACGTTTTTTTTAATGGTATAAATAGTCCAGTTTCCCATCTTTCGTTTATTGTCTTTGCCATGAAACCAGCCAAATCCCGCCAAATGGAAATCCAAACCAACCCAAATAACCGCCAAATATATGTGCGTTATTTTTACCTTTATAAATGCATATTTTTTATGCATATATATGCCTGTATAGCGGCATCATAGTTTTAGTTACATTATATAAATATATAAGAATACAGGAAAAGAAAACGAGAATGAATGGAAATTTGAAATGAGGCTCGCTCCCCGTGAATCCGGCGGCCTGTTTTGTGGTCGTCTGGTGTGTGTGTGTGTATTTTTTAAAATTTTTTTCATTCCATCTACATATTTTGCTTAAATGTTACCAAGTTTTTTACTGAAAACCTATTCAAATTCCCCAGATTTTCCTGAAAACCTTTAAAATTTCCCAATCTGGGGACAGATTCCTCAAACGTGGGATCACTGTTTAGCTCAAATAGAAAGTATCTGAAAAACGGCCAAAAAAAAAAAAACACTAACCAGCCAAAGTGAATTTTTACCCACACCAAATAGAAAAAAACCAGCCAAATTTGTTGGGAAACCGCCAAATCTGGGAACGACTCTTTAGTCCTCGTTTTCTATATTTGGGCAAACTTAGGAAAATGTGCGTCTTATCTCTTTTCGTTATTATTAACCAGATTATACACTTACTATGCATGATTTGTCAAGGAAATTATATATATATATATATATATATATATATATATATATATATATATATATATATATATATATATATATATATATATATATTATATATATGTGTGTGTGTGTGTGTGTGTGTGTGTGTGTGTGTGTGTGTGTATAAGCAACCCATTTGCATTCGCGTAATATATTATAACATATCCAGCAAGAAAACAAAAATTATGCTATTCAACTACAGGATTCGAAGTGCGATTCAAAACCAAGAACCGAGAAAGTGACATTTACTCTATTTCAGTTTATTCCTGTCAAAAACAATTCACACTCTATTAGGATCAAATTCAATGATGGCAAACAATGTAAAGCGCCAGACAGACAGACCAACCCTACAGAAAAGCCTAGAAATATCATCACTGTCATCGCAACGAGAGAAATATATTGGTCTTCCCAGACAGGTCAGTTCATTAACGCTGCGTCGAAACCATTAGAGTTTAATGCAGGTAAGGCCTCCTTCATTCTCGATTGACGTTGATTGACAAAGTCAAGATGAAAGTATCACTCATGATGTCGCAATACCATGGGACACCAGAGTTGAAGAGAAAGAGAGGGAAAAAAAATGGATAAGTATCAAGATCTGAAAATAGAAATAAGAAGGATATGGGATATGCCAGTGGAAATCGTACCCATAATCATAGGAGCACTAGGCACGATCCCAAGATCCCTGAAAAGGAATCTAGAAAAACTAGAGGCTGCAAGTAGCTCCAGGTCTCTCATTGCAGAAGAGTGTGATCCTAGCAAACGGCACCACATAGTAAGAAAAAGTGATGGACTCCTAAGGAGGCAGGATGTAACCCGGAACCCACACTATAAAATACCACCCAGTCGAATTGGAGGACTGTGATAGAGCAAAAAAAAAATAATAATAATAATAATAATAATAATTATAATAATAACAACATCCTTATCACTTTTAATTCCAATAAGTAATCGCAAAGATACAGTGAATTCCAAATTAAAAAAATAATCTTGCCTTGATATCTATAATTCATAAAAAAAAAAAAAATTACTTTATAGATTTCTATGTGATGTCAAGAGTTTATATATCCTAAGGTGAAGACTATGCCCAAACTGCCGAAGTTCACCATACAAAGGTTAGGTAAGCTCACCTGACCTCGTCCCCGCAGCACTAGGTTCCCAAGTACCTGGATTACCTGGGTAATCTCAATACTCAGCTCTACCTGACAGTCTGAGGTATTTAAAATTATACTTTTATTTTCACCATCAAAGATAATTCATTTTTTTCTATATTTCTCTATATTTTCTTTGTAATTTATTTATTCATGACTTTCATTTTCCACATCAATGGTTTAGCACCATCCATAATCATGCCAAAAACGTCCACAATACCAGGATAATTAGGAATGACATTATTCCTAATATCAGAATTATCGATAAGGCAGCAGACCACCGTCGCCTCCGCCTCTTGGAGGCCCTACACATCGGAAGGAGAGACCCAGCCTCAACACACCCAAGAGACTTCACTCCTCCCGACGGTGGCACGAAGGGCACCGCCCGCCAGCACCATAGAGCCGATCGAACGGGCCAATCAGGTGCCCCCGTCTATCGGCAATGACCTTCCAATACTACGCTCCCAGTCTCCAGCGTCCGCACGAGAAGAGCAGTGCGAGCTTCCACCTCTGCAAGACGGCTTGACTCAGGGACTTAATCCTCTGTTCAGCCAATGAAAATGCAGCGCCCATCAGACAGAGCACCTGGGACACAATAAATACCGCCGAAACGACCCCATTTCAATCAGTTCAAGCTCACCTTTCCTTGAAAATGAACCGATGATACGGTTGGAAACGTTGGAATTTCCGTTACACCCTTAGACTAAGATTTGTTAACCACTTTTGTTATCATATCAATAAATTATTATTTTTAGAAAACATTTCTTTCACCGAGATATGAACATCGGCCAGCTATTAGCAAATATCAGCCCTGATGAGAAGAGAATAATAAGAAGAATTGAAAAGACCATATATAAAATCAATTCCACTGATGCTGCCATCATCTTTAACAAAAAATATTATTATTATTATTATTATTTTATTATTATTATTATTATTATTATTATTATTATTATTATTATTATTATTATTATTTGTGTACGCTGGAAACAGACCTTCTTTCAAACAAGTTTTATTAAAAATAATAATGGCAGAATTCACAGAATTGATTTTGTACAATATTCTTGTAATGGTCTTCTGTTTCTTCAGGGCATCTTTCTCCTCCATACGTTTCAGGCAGTCGACGATGTCTTGATGGTGCTGCACTGGTGTTGGGTAGGGCGTTGTGTGCTAGTGCCATCATTATTATCCCCGGCATCCGAGGGGGCTGCTACAGGATTCATACCGCGAATTTCATCCCATTTTACGAAGAGTTGCGCCCTTTCATTGATGAGCGTGGCTTTCTCTTGCTCTTTGGATTCTAGTTCTTGCTGCAGGCGGCTCCTCCTAAAGCTTCGCATGCCGGGGTGCTGTTGCGTTGTAGGGTCTGCATGCCGGATATTTGTGTTACGCTGGAAACAGACCTTCTTTCAAACAATTGTTTTATTAAAAATAATGGCAGAATTCACAGAATTGAATTTTGTACAATATTCTTGTAATGGTCTTCTGTTTCTTCAGGGCATCTTTCTCCTCCATACGTTTCAGGCAATCGACGACGTCTTGATGGTGCTACACAAATATCCGGCATGCAGACCCTACAACGCAACAGCACCCCGGCATGCGAAGCTTTAGGAGGAGCCGCCTGCAGCAAGAACTAGAATCCAAAGAGCAAGAGAAAGCCACGCTCATCAATGAAAGGGCGCAACTCTTCGTAAATGGGATGAAATTCGCGGTATGAATCCTGTAGCAGCCCCCTCGGATGCCGGGGATAATAATGATGGCACTAGCAGCAACGCCCTTCCAACACCAGTGCAGCACCATCAAGACATCGTCGACTGCCTGAAACGTATGGAGGAGAAAGATGCCCTGAAGAAACAGAAGACCATTACAAGAATATTGTACAAAATCAATTCTGTGAATTCTGCCATTATTTTTAATAAAAAGATATTATTATTATTATTATTATTATACTATTTTTTTTTTTTTTGCTTTATCACAGCCTCCAATTCGACTGGGTGGTATTTATAGTGTGGGGTTCCGGGTTGCATCCTGCCTCCTTAGGAGTCCATCACTTTTCTTACTATGTGTGCCGTTTCCTAGGATCCACCACTCTTCTGCATGAGTCCTGGAGCTACTTCAGCCTCTAGTTTTTTCTAGATTCCTTTTCAGGGATCTTGGGATCGTGCCTAGTGGAGCCGTGAAGGAGTGGGTTAGGTCGTCAATGGACTTAAGTCAAGTTAAGCAACATTGGGGCTGGTCAGTCGTTGGATGGGTGACCGCTCTCCCTCGGCGTTGATTCCTTGGGAAAGGATCTTTACCATAATTTCCTCAGTCACTCAGCTGTAAATGAGTACCTATCCCTGATGGGGTAGGGTCCATCTATGGGTTAAATAGCAAAACTCAGCAATGATGGAAAGAAATGAACGAATAAACGACAACGATGTAAATGGAACCTCTGGCAACAGAGGAGCTTCGTCCGGGCCAACCAGGTATTCGACCCAATTGAAGGGGAAGACGGTCAGGTACTTGGAGGTCGTCATCCAGCAACTGATCACCACAATGACAGTAATCAACAGCCTGAGATTGGAGCTACAGAAGCAAAAAGGAAGAAATGGACAAGAGAAGAAAATTATTGTTATTATTATTATTATTATTATTATTATTATTATTACTATTATTATTATTTTGTAAAAATACTGCTGCTTCAGCACTATTAATCTTATAAAGAGTCTTCTCTATCTTTCTGATGACGGCTTTCTCGTTGTTGCTTAGACTGGCGAGCAACGCACCAAAGGGCATGGTAAAATTCGGTTGGTCATTTGATTTATTATTGCTTATACAATTCTCTCTCTCTCTCTCTCTCTCTCTCTCTCTCTCTAACGCGACGTTTCCTCCTGATCGACAGGACATTACAAGCGATAACTGCTGAGGGACTGAATTCCAGTGGCGAGTCCTTCTCCTTTTATCGTGGTGTGCGAGCTCTCCAGTACGGTCAGAGCACTTCTCCGGTAGGTCGAGTTTTTATTGGTTCCCTCCCGGGAAGGTGACTCATACGGCGGGCGTTGACTAGTCTTGCAGACCTTCTCAGGTAGGGGGTATCACCGGGAGCCTCTTGATTGGCTTCTACCTGCGTGACGTCACCCCTGGTATTATTCTCATGGCCCGGTGTTCGTTCCATGCGCGCTGGTACTTTCGTTAGGGGAGAGGGGTGTGGTCCTCCTCACACACGTTGGTATCAGGAAACGCTTCTTGGGTGGTATTGAGGGGGAGGCTTTTCTTCGAGGATGAGCAGCGCTTCTAGGAGACGCAGGACGTCGTGGGGTCAGGTGCTCTCCCGATGATCTTAGTATTCCTGACGATGTCGCTCTCGTGATGTTTCTGCGGTGTACTACAAGGGCGTGCTGCCTAATGGCGCCCTCCTGGGCGTGGCAGGAAATCCTTTTTGACAGGCGCATCGTCGTCATGCCGATGTAAATCCCTGGAGAGCACCTGACCCACGACGTCTGCGTCTCCTAGAAGCGCTGACTCATCCTCGAAGAAAGCCTCCCCTCAATACCACCCAAGAAGCGTTCCTGATTACCAACGTGTGTGAGGAGGACCACACCCCTCCTCCCCTAACGAAAGTACCAGCGCGCATGGAACGAACACCGGAATGAGAATAATACAGGGTGACGTCACGCAGGTAGAAGCCAATCAAGAGGCTCCCGGTGATACCCCTACCTGAGAAGGTCTGCAAGACTAGTCAACGCCCGCCGTATGATGTACCTTCCCGGGAACCAATAAAAACTCGACCTACGGAGAAGTGCTCTGACCGTACTGGAGAGCTCGCAACACCACGATAAAAGGAGAAGGACTCGCCACTGGAATTCAGTCCCTCAGCAGTTATCGCTTGATAATGTCCTGTCGATCAGGAAGAAACGTCGCTGTTAGAGAGAGAGAGAGAGAGGAGATGGAGAGAGAGAGAGAATTGCATAAGCAATAATAAATCAAATGACTCAACCGAATTTTACCATTGCCCTTTGGTGCGTTTGCTCGCCAGTCTAAGCAACAACGAGAAAAAGCCGTCATTCAGAAAGATAGAGAAGACTCTTTATAAGATTAATAGTGCTGAAGCAGCAGTTATTTTTAACAAACATGTCTACGAGAGGGTCTCCT
Source organism: Macrobrachium nipponense (assembly GCF_015104395.2). NCBI lineage: Eukaryota > Metazoa > Arthropoda > Malacostraca > Decapoda > Palaemonidae > Macrobrachium > Macrobrachium nipponense. Next base: position 48,514,826 of record NC_061098.1, on the reverse strand, counting down.
TCCGAAATATTATTATTATTATTATTTTCTTTGGTCTATCGCAGTCCTCCAATTCGACTGGGTGGTATTTAAAGTGTAGAGTTCCGGGTTGCATCCTGCCTCCTTTGGAGTTCATCACTTTCCTTACAATGTGCGCCGTTTCTAGTATCACACGCTTCTGCATGAGTCTGGAGCTACTTCAGCTCTAGTTTTTCTAGATCCCTTTTCAGGGATCTTGGGATTGTGCCTAGTGTTCCTGTTATATTATTATAATTATTTTTTGGGGGGTATATCACAGTCCTCTAATTCGACTGGGTGGTATTTATAGTGTGAGGTTCCGGGTTGCATCCTGCCTCCTTAGGAGTCCATCACTTTTCTTACAATGTGCGCCGTTTCTAGGATCACACTCTTCTGCATCAGTCTTGGAACTACTTCAGCCTCTAGTTTTTCCATATTTCTTTTCAGGGATCTTGGGATCGTGCCTAGTGTTCCTATGATTATGGGCACAATTTCCACTGGCATATCCCATATGCTTCTTATTTCTATTTTCAGGTCTTGATACTTATCCATTTTTTTCTCTCTCTATCTCTTCAACTCTGGTGTCCCATGGTATTGCAACATCATTGAGTGATACCTTCTTCTTGATTTTGTCAATCAACGTCACATCTGGTCTATTTGCACGTGTCACCCTATCTGTTCTGATACCATAGTCCCAGAGGATCTTTGCCTGATCGCTTTCTATCACTCCTTAAGGTTGGTGTTCGTACCATTTATTACTGCATGGTAACTGATGTTTCTTGCACAGGCTCCAGTGGAGGGCTTTTGCTACTGAATCATGCCTTTTTTTTGTACTGATTCTGAGCAAGTGCCAGACATTCGCTTGCTATGTGGTTTATGGTTTCATTTTTTCGTATTGCCCTTCCTTACATATGGGAGAGATGTTTATTTCCATCTATCGTTCTTTTGAAAATATCTGGTTCTTAGGGCCTGATCTTGTGCCGCTGTTATCATTCCTTCAGTTTCCTTCTTGACCTCTCCCCTCAATAGCCATTGCCACGTGTCATCGCTGGCTAGTTCTTTAGTCTGTCTCATGTACTGTCCGTGCATTGGTTTGTTGTGCCATTCCTCTGTTCCGCTTGTCTTTCTCTTGAGCCACTCGTCTTCATTGGTTTTCATATATTGCCCCAGTGCTCTGTTCTCGATGTTGACAGTCTTCTATGCTTAGTAGTCCCCTCCCTCCTTCCTTTCGTGTTATGCAGTCTGTCCGTATTTGCTCTTTGGTGTAGTGCTTTGTGTATTGTCATATGTTTCCTCGTTTTCTGGTCTACGCTGTGAAGTTCTGCCTTCGTCCATTCCACTATTCCTGCGCTGTATCTGATTACTGGCACTGCCCATGTGTTTATGGCTTTTATCATATTTCCCGCGTTGAGTTTTGACATGAGTATTGCCTTGAGTCTCTGCATATATTCTTTCCTGATCGTATCCTTCATCTCTTGGTGTTTTATATCCCCTCCTTCCATTATTCCCAGGTATTTGTATCCTGTCTCATCTATTTGTTGATGTTGTTCCCACCTGTTAGCTTTATCCCTTCAGTCCTTGTTACTTTGCCCTTTTGTATGTTTACTAAGGTGCATTTTCTATTCCAAACTCCATCCTGATGGTCCAGATACAATCCTTACAGTCTTGATTAGGGTATATATTTCCTTGATGCTCTTACCATACAGCTTGATGTCGTCCATAAACATCAGATGGTTAATTCTATTGCCTTTTTTCTTGAGTTGGTACCCGGCATCCATCTTTTGCAGTAATTTTGTTATGGGAATCATGGCTACTACGAAGAGTAGTGGGGACAGTGAGTCGCCCTGGAAGATCCCTCTTCTGATATTAACCTCTGCTAGTCATATTCCAGATCTTGTAAGTATTGTATTCCAGTTGTGCATTGTATTTTTTGAGGAAGCTGATGGTGTTTTCCCTGCCCCTATATATTTTCAGGCATTCTATTAGCCATGTGTGTGGATTATGTCGAGGGCTTTCTTATAGTCAATTCCATGCCATGCTTAGGTTGGTTTTCCTTCTCCTACTGTTCTTCATTACCATTTTGTCTATCAGGAGCTGGTCTTTTGTTCCCCTACACTTTCTTCTGCAGCCTTTCTGTTGGTGGGTGATGGTGTTTGTATCCTCTAGGTAATTTTGTATAGCCTTTCACTGATGATACCTGTTAGTAACTTCCACATTATTGGTAGGTGCAGGTGATAGGCCTGTAGTTACTGGCTATATTTCCCTTACTCTTGTCTTTTTTGTACTAAGGATGTTCTTCCTGTGGTCATCCATTTGGGCACATTGTGATTTGTGATACAATGCTGGAGTGTTTTCTGCTATTTCTTGGGTTTGTAGAGCCTTGAAGTTTTTGAGCCAGTATCATGGACTTCATCGGGACCTGGGGCTTTCCAGTTGGTATTTTTAGTTGGTGTCTGACTGTGTCTGTCGTGATGTCAGTGAATCTGGTTTTGGTTTTATTCTCCCTGTTTCTTCTTCCTTAACTTCCTGGAGCCATGTTGCATGCTTGTTGTGTGATACTGGATTGCTCCATATGTTTTCCCAGAGTCTCATTACTTGGTTCGGCTTCAGGAATTTCTGGTGGTTGTCTTCCCCTCTTAGTTTGCTGTATAGTCTTTTCTTGCCGGTTGGTTCCGGATAGTTTGTTCTGTTGGTATCCCTTATTCCTGTTCATGTACCGTTGGATCTTATGTGCATTGGCCTTAAGCCTCTGTTTTACATCTTCTTTTGTGTTGTTTAGTCCCCTCTCCTGTACTTCATATTTTCTCGTTCAGTTCCTCCCTTGTTTTCTTGCTTCTTAGCCTTTTTTTCTGCCATCTCTTTCAGTTTACTCAAGTCAGACCTCATCACCATGATTTGCTTTTCCAAGGCGGTTGCTGTTTTGCTTTCTGTTAGGTTGGTTGTGCTGGTAGTGTTGGTTTTCGTATCTCCATCAGTTCTGCTACTAATCTTGCTCCTGCATATTCCAAGTTATTTGTTTCTGTGTCTGGTGGTGTGTATTATTCCCATTATGTCATTGACCTCACTTATTTTCTCCCTTAATTTCTTGGTGTTGTAGGCTTTAATGGAGGGGATCTCTGTTCTCTCTGTATCTAGCTCCATCCATTGTCTGATCTTTTCTACCCATTCTGTCCTCTCTGTTACTTCGTCGGTGTGTCATTTGATACCTCATCATCCTTGTGTCTTCTGTGGCATCGTCTCTCAGTTCATCTTTTTATTTGTTGCCGTGTCATTTTCCTTTTCCAGTTCTTCTCTTTCTGTTGGGGAGAGCCAGTTATTTTTCTTTATGTTCCTTACTTGGTCTGCAGCCTCTGCTCTGTTGTTATTCATCTTATTCAGATGTAGACCAACCTTCTTCTATATCCTTTCTCCGTTGGGTTGCTCCTGATGTAGCATCTCCATATTTCCTTATTTTCATCTCTTGTCCATTTCTTCCTCTGTTTTGCTTGTGTAGCTTCAGTCTCTGGTTGTTGGTTACTGTCGTTGTGGTGGTCAGTTGCTGGATGATGACCTCCAAGTACCTGACCGACTTCCCCTTCAATTGGGCTGAATACCTGGCTGCCGGACGAAGCTCCTCTGTCGCCAGAGGTTCCATTACGTCGTCGTTGTTTAATCTTTCATTTGTTTTCTTTCCATCATGCTGAGTTTTGCTATTTAACCCATTAGCTGAACCCCACCCCACCCCATCAGGGATAGGTACTCAATTACAGCTGAGTAGAAACTGAGGAAAGTATGGTGAACCTTTCCTAAGGAATCAACTCCGAGGAGAGTGGTCACCCAGCCAACAACTGACCAGCCCCAATGTTACTTGACCAGTCCATTGACGACCTAACCTACGCCACTTATTATTATTAGTATTATTATATTATTATTATTATTATTATTATTATTATTATTATTATTATTATAAATGAACATATAAATTTATCAATAAAAATAAAAATAACAATATCGATGACCAGAGGACAACTATTTTCTACTACAATATATTCATTTACCTTTGAAATCTCTACTATTATATATAGCTAAGAGGAGTTGAAGAAGCCTCAGAACGAAGCTGAACATCGAGAGAGGTTCTTTGCAGCCGTTCAGTCAGGGAACACCTAAAGATTCTCTAGTAATCCCGGGAACTCTTGGCAATGTGTAAACTGAACCCAGTCACAAATCTCCCCTTTAGGTTCATCAGATTTTTCGTGAATGCGATGCAATAAACGCCAGGATAAAACGCTATTGCAAGTCTTCATTCACTCCACTATCTCTCTCTCTCTCTCTCTCTCTTCTCTCTCTCTCTCTAAAAACAATTTCACGCCATCAAAGGAATGAAATTCATTTCCAGAAATGGTGAGCAGATTCAACTTATGCACTCTCGGTTCTAGTAAAGATTGACGAACCGAAAATGATTTACTGCTCCTGCAGGTCTGCGATTTGGGATTTGGCTGTGGGTGTCAGGGAAGGGAGGACGAGTGTGTTAAACGACAAATAAAAGTGTTTTCATTAAAAGGTGTGGGATTTGTTCTTGCTCAAAACAAGACAGATAGAATGGGTGTAATGTGCTTTCACCTAAGTCAATATTTCTTCTCAAAATGAATTAACATTAGTAGGACGATTTGCCCAAACATTAATCAATAACCAGAAATTTAAATTCACCCCTCTCTCTCTCTCTCTCTCTCTCTCTCTCTCTCTCTCTCGAACTGGTTTTATCAAACCAGTCAAACCCAGCGTGAAATCGTGTTTCCACTGACAGAGTCAGACGCAATATCTGTGGTATGATGTAACAAGGGAAAGTTTTTTTTTTGTTGAAAAACAAACGTACGACTCGTGTGAAATATTTACTGTGGACACTATGAACGAGATTCAACTGACGTAGAAATTCGATGTTAGTTGTCGTATCTCTCTCTCTCTCTCTCTCTCTCTCTCTCTCTCTCTCTCTCTCTCTTTGGATTCAGTGTTTTATGTCACTGTATGCAAACTGGGTATTTGGGTTATGGTATCATACTGATTTTTTCCACAACGGAAAACAAGAATTTTGTCGATATTTCAAAAAGACTAATTATTTTTTTTTTATTGACAAGACCGTAAACAACCCTGTCTCTCTGTCTTTCTGTCTCTGTCTCTGTCTCTGTCTGTCTGTCTGTCTCTCCCTCGCCCTCTCTGTTTGTCTGTCAGTCTGTCTCTACTTTCGCCCTTCTCTCTCCTCTCTCTCTCTCTCTCTATTCAGTAGGTAATGCAATGAAGAAGCAACTGAAAGCAATACATCCACCTCTCTCTCTCTCTCTCTCTCTCTCTCTCTCTCTCTCTCTCTCTCTCTCTCTCTCTCTCATATTCAGTTCCAGGATAATTTTCAGATTAGCTTTTCGAGCAAATGCCTCCCATATGTGAGAATAGTTTTTTGTGGCCTGTCAATGAAATGAGTAACTGCTATTTACCTCGAGATTTTTCAAATCTGTCGTTCCTATTTCTAATAGGTCGGGGAAAATCATTTTCGGAATGTATCCCCGACCGACGACACCAAGAATATCGACCTGATCATATACTATCAGAATCGGAGGACGCGCGACCTTATTATGAAAAATAACCCTTCTCCACAGGTACAAAACCCCTTGAAGCAGACGCATGTGGTGTACCAGTATACATGCCCAGTCCGCGGTTGCAGTGGTGCCTACGTTGGTATGAGTAGCATGCGCCTGTCTAAGACTCTCCTGCCACGCCCAAGAGGGTTTTATTAAGAACCACGCCCGTACCAAGCATCAAGAGGCCATCTCTCGGGATATCATCCAAAACACGAAGATCATCGGGAAGGTCCCTGATGCCCGTCGGTTACGCCTGCTGGAGGCGCTTCTCATCCAGCAAATAAAATGAACACTGAATACGATGCAGGAAGAATTTCTCCTCCCCACGAGTATGAGAAGACCTGCCACCAACAATGACACCACCAACCACAAAACTCCACGGAAAGACAACACCACCGAACGAGATACTCCTGCAGGCAACGACGATCATATTAGCCGTGACGTCCCGCAGCGTAGCGTAACTTCCAACAACGTTACCACACAGCTCAGGAGTTCTAGACGGCTGCAGAGCCTGCAGCTTCACAACCATCGACTCGGCGAAAGTGGCTTGAGACCTGGCTCAAGTTACCAATGAAAAGTAGAATTACCGCCACTAGCCAAAAGATCAGCATGGGCAGACCCCCGCTGACGACCCCAAATATAAGGAGAAGGACACCACACCATAGCTGTCCACCCTCAACTTCCTACCTATAGGATGTCTGGCAGCTCCAGACAAAAGCTCGCTTCAAGAAAGAAAGAAAGAGAGAGAGAGAGAGAGAGATGAGAGAGAGAGAGAGACGAGAGAGAGAGAGAATGATTAATGACTTTTTGTTTTGATGGCTATGGCATTATAGTTTATCTGTAAAATTCAAATATATACACCGATTTTGACACTGTAATTTGATCATGCCTCCTTATAGGTGTTTCTACTAGCCTGTTTAAGTAACACGAAAAAAGCGGCTATTCGGAAAAGAGAGAAGAATCTCTACAAGTTTAACGCTGCTTAAAATAACCCATTACTTTTAATAATATATACATATATATACATATATATATATATATATATATATATAGATATATATATATATATATATATATATTATATATGTAATAATCTATTATACACATATATATATATATATAATATATATATATATATATATATATTATATATATATATATATATATATATATATATATATATATATATATATATATATATATGTATATATAATATATATAATATATATATATATATATATATATATATATTATATATATATATATATATATATATATATATATATATATATATATATATGCTATATATATATGTATATATATAATTTGTTATTGATTTAATACTTATTTATTCATCTCTCTATTTATTTATTTATTCATTTACTTATATATTCATATATTTTTTTATTTCTTGATCGCCTCCTATATTTGATAAATCTGTTACATAATATTTTTTGTAATCACGTGAAGCTATAAAATATTTTTGGTTTTTGTATAAAAGGCTATTTTATTTTTCAGCCGATGGAAGCATTCATATTATATTAAAGGAAGGGAGAGTGTGTATTTTAATCCTCTGAACATGATTATAAAAAAGTATAAAAACTGAGAAAGTAGAAGATAGAAGCCTGAGAGATTCTTTTACTACACTCAAGTGGGACACATTTGGCTTCACAATAAATAGAAGAACATGATCCAAAATATAGTATCATATCCAAGATAGAATTTGATTTAAGATTGATTTTAAATTTTGCTTTTAATCAGTAATGTTGCAATTCAGCAGTGTTGAAGGCAGTCTCATTTGAATCTAGTCTCTTATTATTACATAAAAATATAAAGTAATTATCTCTGTATGCATTTTCGGGAGTATATCCCACTTGAATCTAAGTTGCTCAGGACGTTGCTTTGCAATTGAAGGTCTAAAACATTTAACAGTAGAATCATTTAGGGTTGAGCGTGAAATAAAATAACTTATTGAAGTTCATATCTGAACAGTGATATCATTAGACACTGGAGAAATAATGATCACAGTTTTATTATTATTATTATTATTATTATTATTATATTATTATTATTTTTATTATTATCATTATTATTATTATTATTATTATTATTATTATGATTATTATTATTATTATTATTATTATTATTAATTATTATTATTATTAGCAAACTTACCCATCTACGATGGGTGATAAAATACAGGTGCAGAAGTGAAAAATTTGATATTTGTCACTATTTGTTCAGCATATTAAAAGATAATTGGCGATACATATAGTTCTCTCTCTCTCTCTCTCTCTCTCTCTCTCTCTCGAAGAGAATAAACTCTCTCTCTCTCTCTCGTAGAAGTAAATTAGTACGAAAATCAACTGACTCTCTCTCTCTTTTTTCAGATAATTCAAGGTACGATCACTGACGCAGAGAAATTCTTATTCATTGTTGTTTCCGCCTCTTTTAATGCATATTCCTCTCTCCTCTCTCCTCTCGTCTCTCTCTCTCTCTCGCTAAGAGAAGTTGAAACAAAAACAAACTTGAAATGACAGAAAAAAAGATAAGGAAAACAAAGAACAAGATAAAAGTATGGATTGCAGAGCTACTCATTGATACTACATATGAGGCTAAAATAAAGCAGATTACCTATGAAGAAATAAACTTTTAACCCGATAATTTTTGGGGGACAACAACAAAAGAAAATCCCGAAGACGGCTCTACCCAGATTCTACCAACAATGACGGGAAATAGGAAAAAATTAAAATATACAAAAAATGACAAAGTCTACGAACCTTTAGAAAATAGGGAATTCGCAAGATTTGGAGAAAAAATGTTACTAACAAAACATCCTAAGGTGTTGTCCAAAACAACTATGAAATATATTGGTAAATGTGCCATACCTAAGATGGCTATGAGGAGTGATTTGCCAGAGAATCTACATCCAAAAAATATGCCAAAAACCTAAAAGAAGGAAAAGGAAGTAAGAAATTCGACAAAAAATGTAAATAAATATGCACCCTGTAGCCATGATACATAATCAAAATAAATAAATAACCAAACAAGTAATAAAATCCAAAAATAACGAAAGAAACAAAAAATAAAGAGGATAAAGTGAAGAATATCAGGTAAAAGAAAAAAGCAAAGCCATTCAACGCGATATGCAGAGGGTGTCAAGCAAAAAATTTTCAATTGCATCCAGCTCCAAGATTCTAACTCAAGTAGATTAATAACTGTTTTTATTTATTATGCAAGAGGGGATATTGCAGATATGGAGAAAAGTTTGCCAAGAATTTCAGACACAAAATGGAATAATTATGATGAAGGGAAGAACCAAAATATTATGGAAAAGGTTGGATTTTGAATTTTTTAATGTCAGAAATTGTCTGGAAAATAGAAAAAAAGAACAACATACCAGAACAGGTAAAGAGGACATGGAAAACAAATCCTTCTTCTTTACCAATATTAAATGAAGGCGGAAAACACCGCAATAAATCATAGTGATGAATGCCGCATGGAGTTTAGTTGCTAGTAACTCAAAAAGAAAAAGAAATAGGAAGTAACTTAGAATAACTGGAAACCCAAATTGAAAAGAAAATAGATATAATGAATCTAAGTTGAAACCCATTGGTTTATTCCCAAACGAGACTGGGAAATGAATTGATCAAATAAAAGGGTTCCAAACTTATAGATTCAGATAGAAAAAATAGGAATCAAGGGGTGGGAACCCGCAATTATAATGGGAAAAGAAAAAAACAAAAAAACGGCGGAAAATATATGAGAAATATAGTAACTCAGAATGTGAACTAATACGTGGTTAGAATTTGAATCTGAAAAAATTAATGAAACATAGTAATACTATAACCCCCTAATAACTAGAGAGTTTGACTTAATAATAGAAAAATTGGATGATAGTATGTAGAAATCACAAGGACTGGACTATTCTCCTATCTGGTGACTTCAACTTTCCTTTCGTAGAATGGAAAGAACGAATAGGAGATTGTGGATGTACTTATACATATAAAAAAAGAGAGTAATAGTAGTGCAGAAGATAAGAGGCAATTGCGAAAAGCTATTAGATATGCTACTAGAATACAACATTCAACAAATAAATCACCTGCCAACAAGAAAGGAAAATACTTTAGACCTAGTATTTGTGAACGAGGTGAATTATGTTAAAGAAATAATAGTTTATTATGCGAGTATTTCAGACCATAATGTCATAGAATTAACAGTCCATTCCAAAGCAAGTGAAAACACAGATAAGCAAGAAATGAAAAAGTGGGAGGATATGGAAAAATACAACTTCTACAGTAAAAAATATAAAAGTCAGAAATAAATGAAGAATTAAACAAAGATTGGGATACATTTTCGTAAGGCGATGACATAAGGGTAAATACGGAGATATATAAAATATTAGAGAAAATAGTGGATAAATATATACCGAAGAAGAAAAGTAAACATCAGTCATGCATACCAATAGACGGAAGGATCTTGTTCCAGAAAATCAGAAAGTGGAAAAAAGGTCTTGCAAAGAAAAAAATGCATGGAAAGTTATAGAACTAAAAAAGTAAGATAGAAAATGCAGAACAAAGATTATACAATCAAAAGAAAATGAAAAACGGGACTTGGAAGAAAAAGATCCCTATTAAATATCAAGCAAAACCCCAAACTAGTATACTCATATGCGAAGAAGATGAATAAAAGAAGAATAGAAATAGGCCCTCTAAGAATTGAAGGGAGATTAACGAATGAAAAAAAAGAAATTTGCAACATATTGACAGAACGATATAAGAGAGAATTCACCCCTAGAATTGATAATTAAGATAATGATATAGAAGTAAGGGATGAAAATAGTGAATATTTAGCTGACATAGATATTAATGAAGCTGATATTGTGCAGGCTATTAATGAAATTAAAAAAATGGAGCTGCTGCAGGGCCTGATGGAGTGCCTGCTATTTTGTTAAAGAAAGTAGTTCATTCTATCGCAAAGCCACTTGCAATATTATTAAGACAAAGTGTAGATACAGGCAAGATTTTATGATGAACACAAATTAGCATATATTACCCCTACTTTCAAAAGTGGATCAAGACTAGAGGTAAGTAATTATAGGCCAGTGAGTCTAACATCACATATTATGAAAGTGTATGAAAGGGTAATGAAGAAAAATATTATGAAACGTTTAATAAAAAACAAAATAATTGTTTAATAAAGGACAACATGGTTTTCGTACCCGGAAAAAGTACACAAACCCAACTGTTAGTCCACCGTGAGAACATATTCAAATATATGAAAAGCGGAAATGAAACAGATGTGGTTTTATCTAGACTTTGCAAAAACTTTGTACAAAGTAGACCATAATATATTAGCGAAGAAAATTAGAAAACACAATATCGTGGATAAAGTAGGAAGATGGTTAAAGAATTTACACAACAAAAAACAGAAAAAAGATAGTTATTGCAAACGACGAGAAATCGGATGAAGCCAAGGTAATATCCGGTGTGCCACAAGGTACGGTGTTAGCTGCAATACTGTTTGTTATTATGATTGAAGACATAGACAGTAATGTTAAGGACTCGGTAGTGAGTAGTTTCGCAGATGACACAAGAATAAGTAGAGAAATTAACTTGTGATGAAGATAGGAACGCTCTACAAAGAGACCTCAACAAAGTATAGATTGGGCAGAGGTAAATAGGATGGTATGGAGACAGAAAGAAAGCTATATGCAATATAAGGGGACCTAATAATGAGACAATCACAAAATAAGGAAGCAGTTAAAGACCTTGGTGTGATGATGAATAGGAACTTTTGTATTTGCAATGATCAAATAGCAATTCTGTTGGCAAAATATAAAGAACAAAAATGGGAATGTTGTTACGGCACTTCAAAACAGAAAATGCTGAACACATGATTATGCTTTATAAAACATATGTTCGTAGTCCAATTGAATATTGCAATATGATATGGTACCCACACCATCAAAAGGATATTGCACAAATAGAGAGTGTACAAAGGTCTTTACAGCTAGAATAGAAGAAGTTAAAGACCTTGACTACTGGGAAAGACTACAATCCTTAAAATTATATAGTCTAGAAAGGAGAAGAGAACGCTACATGATAATTCAGGCATGGAAACAGATGAAGGAATAGCAGAAAAATATCATGGAACTAAAAATATCAGAAAGAGCAAGCAGAGGTAGATTAATAGTGCCCAAATCTATACCAGGAAAAATAAGGAAAGCACACAGGACATTAATCACTACGCACCAGCATCGATAATGCAGCGTCTATCAATGCGTTTGCCAGCTCATCTGAGGAATATATAGGAGTGAGCGTAGATGTGTTTAAGAATAAGCTCGACAAAATATCTAAACTGCATCTCCCAGACCATCCAAGATTGGAAGAATGCAAACAATTAATACCGGAAGATGTAGCTATCAACTTCCTCTGGTAGACATTAGAGGTTGTCCATCTCGCACTGGGGAGGGACCTGGGGGCAACCCGAACGAACTGTAAGGTCTGTAAGGTAAGGTATGGTCTCTCTCTCTCTCCTCTTAAAGTAAGTGAAGGGTACCGAATCAATGAACGTAAAGAAATTTGTGATTCATTATTGTTTTACCCCTCTTTTCAATGATTCCTCTCTCTCTCTCTCCTTTCTTTGTCTCATCTCCGTCAATGTAAGTCAAAGTAACGAAAGATGGGTGATGGGGTTTATCGGATTGACTTAGCTCTCAAATCACAAATTATCTCCTCTCTCTTTCTCTCTCCTCATTTTTCGATAGCAAGATAAGATTATAAAATTGTAGTGCATTAATGTCGTTAAATGCCTCTCTCTCTCTCTCTCTCTCTCTCTCTCTTGTCGGTGACTTTCATTTAACGGAACAGGGATCTTGATTGGTTCGTTTCTTTGTCAATTACTTTGCACGGTGATACGAATAATAAAGTATCTTTCTCTTCATTATGTTACTGCAAAGACGCAACTGTATGTCAGTGCGTTAAGGCTACTGATAAATGCTCTTATGATCCGTGTCTTCCAAAAAAGAGTAGAAAGTAGGAACTTGTCAGTTTCCTTTTTATTATGTCCATTGGCATGGGATCGAAATTCTGAAGCAACATTACCGGGCAGTACTTCTTCAATGTTATTTTGTGCACTGGCAGCCCCGATGGATTTAAGCTATTCAAAAAATCTTGTGGATATTGATGATAATTTTCATCTTCTATTGTGTCCGAGCTGAAATATTCGCAACTTTCTCCGGGGAAGTTGTACTGAAATTATGTATGAAAATCGTAAAGTAACTAAGTCTACGGGAATAACCAGACTCGTTTCGCGGCTTAGAAACAGCTCCGTTTCAGGGAATCCCTTCTCACCCCCACCCCCTACAAAGGAGGGGGGTAGGTTGGATGAAACCCCATTACAAACATCTTAGGGGTCCCCACCACCCAACCCTGCCAAGTTTCATGCCCATCTGACCAGCCGTTTGGCCGTGATTGAATGACAGACGGACAGACAGACAGACAGACAGACAGACATTACGCCCATCATAGTATGATTATTATTATTATTATTATTATTATTATTATTATTATTATTATTATTATTATTATTATTATTTTGTCTATCACAGTCCTCCAATTCGACTAGGTGGTAATTACAGTTTGGGGTTCCGGATTGCATCCTGCCTCCTTAGGAGTCCATCACTTTTCTTACTATGTGAGCGTTTCTAGGAGCACACTCTTCTGCATGAGTCCTGGAGCTATTTCAGCGTCTACTTTTGCCTGATTCCTTTTCAGAGATCTTGGGATTGTGCCTAGTGTTCCTATGATTATGGGTACAATTTCCACTGGCATATCCCATATCCTTCTTATTTTCTATTTTCAGGTCTTAATAACTTATCCATTTTCCCCTCTCTTTCTATTTATTATTATTATTATTATTATATTATTATTATTATTATTATTATGATTATTATTATTATTATATTTAGCAGATGAACCATATTCATATGGAATTAGCCCACCACAGGAGCCATTGACTTGAAATTCAAGCTTCCAAAGAATATTATGGTGTTCATGATAGAAATAACAGACGGTAAAGGAAAATACAGAACGAGCAGATCAGTTATTGAAAAAAAAAAAGATTAATTAACAAATAAGTAATGATTAATAACGTAAGCAAATTAATAATATATACAGCAAGTTTTCAAAGAATGGTCTGCCATTAAGTGATTTGTTTTGGTAAAGGTTTTCCTCCCTATGCAAGGCTCGATTCTATTTGTTAATAGTGATGCAGTGTTCATGTTTTAACCACTAAGTAAGGATTAATCAATTTTGAGGGAAACCAGCTTTCCCAATAAAACACGACAGCGATATTTACTATAATATTCTTGATCTTGTTTGTTTATATATTCATGATACTTATATGTTAAAGGAATATTTTTAATAAAGAGAGGATTAGAACACAATACGATATGGTGACATATCAAATATCAAAGGTTAATATCGTGTATGCCTTCATGAATGGAAACAATTGCTCAATAGGATATGAATGTCAGGGGATAAATCTAGTTCATGTGAGAGCTTCTGATACATTAAGTAGGTGGATAAAAAGTCTATAAAATGATGTTTGCTTATCTGAAATAGCATTGTGAACAGAGGTTTGAGAGCCAGCTCTGA
>NC_061098.1:48481532-48497560 GCF_015104395.2 Macrobrachium nipponense | reverse complement strand
TTGAAATTCTTCGGGATTTCTAACTTCCTTCACATCAACAGCGGAATTTATTTTCCTCCCCACCTGCTCCTGTCATTTTTCATTCACGACCGCTGCCCCATTCATACGGCCAGAATAGTCCGGAATGGTTTCAAGGTCGAGAGGATCTGCAGTTGCTTGACTGGCCAAGTAAGGATACGACATGAACCTCACTGAGAATATTTAGGCTAATTTGGTAAAATGTTGGGAGCCTGAGAGGGAGACGATACCAGATCAACTTAGAACCTCTGGGAACACAATGGAAACTCTTCCACAACCGACCACAGATCGTCAGAAACCATGAAATCTTCTATGCCTAACAGATTGTAAGAGGTGATCTAGAAGGAAGGTTTCTGGACTTCTCATTAATATAAAAATAAATGTAAAAATTGAGTGTGTATATTTGGATTAACCCCATGGCTTCCGCTGAACTTCCATGTCGTATGATGTAAAAAAAATCGTAAAACAGACCTATCATATCGTTTAGCTCCAGGTATTGATTATTATAATTTATTTATTAGAAAGGTGAATTTGATATCTTAAAGGAGTTCAAAATCTAAAGGGAATTTCGCTATCCTGATTGTTTCTCAAAAATTATCTAAAAAGAGAACCCTAGGACAATATCATCAAACTACATTTCTCCAAATAGCTCTTTCCACAATGGACAGGTAAACGACTGAAAGGGCTGTTTAACAATAGAGACGTCTTTCTCTTATCCTCACACGAATGATAAGAGCGAAAGGAATTTCTGTCCGTATGACATTAAAACATGTATCACAATTAAATATATTAGAAAATATAAGCCAAGTAGATGTGTTTATCCATATCATGTAATAATTATTGTAATGAAGAGCGTGTAGGGAATAACCTCTACAGTATATTCAAGAGGGAATACAAACCCAACCATGAATACATGAAACCTCTGAACATCAACAATTGTTTATCTTGGCAAACGAATTAAGTTACCATATGGGAATGGTTAAAAGTTTGCACCAAGTTTGGGAGTCCTTCTTCAATTTCCATTACACGTTGTGGAATTTTCTCTGTCCCTAGTAGTTTCATTTTGATTCCTCTATTCTCTCTCTCTCTCTCTCTCTCTGCTCTCTCTCTCTCTCTCTCTCCTTTTCATTCTATATGTATTTACAAGAGATGAGGTTTAACCCAATCCTTCTTCTTGTAATGTTGTTGTATTCAGAAAATCTACAGTATTTATAATAATATTAGAATAAACACTAAAAACACGCGCAGGCATTAAAGATAAACAAGAAATATCTCAAGTGGAGCTTTTCGTTAGCCATACTCTCTATCTACGAGGATATCTAGTACTTCGTCCACTCATCGGGGTCGCAACAGGCCCACCTTACCCCTAGGCCCCCACCCATTTCAGTTGTAGCAAAGCCAGGCTGAGGACATCGGTACAGCAAAAGCAAGAAGCTTGTCAGTTTGAATTACATTTTAGAATTCCAAAACCTGTAAGACGGATTAACAACAAGAACTCAATCCCCGACACCACTCCCCCCCGCCCCCGAAAAAATATATATGCATATATTAGTTTAGTCAAGATTTGAGGTGTAATTGACATATCAAAAACTTGCATACTTAGCGCAGTGGTATTTCTAGATGACATGTCACTTTAAAGTAGCTAATATGAGAGAGAGAGAGAGAGAGAGAGAGAGAGAGAGAGAGAGAGAGAGAGAGGAGCTAAGGCGTCGGACACTTTCAACTCGTTCACTTAGTGTTTGGGTATGTTCAATGCTTCCTATTATATTATTGGTAGGAAACGCACTGCAACCGATACTATAAACTTGGCTTTCATGATAAGGTTAAAATATCCTGCTATGATGTTCGTGATTCTCTCCAATACCAATGTAACTCTAAAATTTTGATCAATTTTAAGTATTGCGTAATGAATATGACCGATACATAATAACAGACACGGTGGTAAGATAACGCCTTAGACGAAAGTTAAATGGAATCTTAATAAACAAACTTATATTAAAAGTGAGACATAATCTTAGTTACAGCGATATAACCTGTTCAGATTACTTTTTTTTTTTTACTCCGTGTGTGTGTGTGTGTGTGTGTGTGTGTGGGTTTCTCCAACCATACCTAATGACTCCTCCCACTGAAAGAATTCCAGAGCTTATTGGTGGAACTCTTGCTAAGAGAGGAAGAGTCCTCCCCCCATCCCCCTCAGTAAACACTGTTACCATATAATTTTTCGAAGTCCCTCAAGAAGGTGTACCAGGGAAACCTGTGTCCAACTGTACCTTGTGACCAAATATCAACTCGAAGGGAGCGACACCGGTGGATGAGTTAGGGTGATCCCGTATGGCAAAGAGAGCAAAGGGAAGCCCTTTATCCCAATCCTCTCCTTGCTCGTAACAATATTTCTTTAAGACACTTTTAAGGGTCTGGTGAAATCTTTCCACCACACCCTGACTCTCTGGATGATAGGGTACGCTGGTAATGTGCTGAATGGCCAGTTCAGCACACTTACCCCGAAATACCCTACTTATGAAATTAGTTCCACAATCAGACTGAATAGTACGAGGCAAACCATATCTAGAGAAAAACTCTAAGAGTTTCTCAAACACCGCACGAGACGTAATCCTCCTCATAGGGAATGCATCAGGAAACCTAGAAGCTCTGTCCATAACTGTCAGGAGATGGGTAAACCCTGACTTAGTCCTAGGTAAAGGCCCAACCACATCAATCACCAACTCCACAAAAGGTTCTCCAATTGCTGGAATTGGATTTAAAGGGGCTTTTGGAATTGGTTGATTGGGTCTTCCCATTACCTGACATGCTTCACAACTATTTACAAACCATTTTACTGAAGACTTTAAGCCTGGCCACCAAAAATATTTAGCTAACCTACAAAACGTTTTACACACACCAAAGTGGCCAGAAAAAGTCTTCATGTGCCAATTTCAAAACTGAATCTCTGAACTGAGTAGGGACCACTATCTGCTCGTTTTGAGATGTTATATCAAGGGCATGAGAGGAAGGACGACTAACTCTATATAACACACCTTTTATAACACAAAATCGTGGTCTAGTCAAATCACTCTTATCACCCAGTTCAAAATTGAACTCTTCCTTCTGAGCTTCAATAAACTTTGAACGATCCCAATCAGGTTTTAATAACTTACCAAAAAGCTTATCACTACTACTAACTACAGACCCGGGCCTTTCTACTTCTACAGCTAAACTACTTAAATTTAAATCATCATCATCATCATCATTTAACAAATCTGCTGCCTTTGCAGCAGCTCGTGTCGTTATGGCCACTGGACAAGCATTCAAAGACAATATTGGAAACAATTCACGTCCCTTGTCATCCAACATGTCATTACCCAGTATACCATCTATACCTGGGATTGGTAGGCTTTCTACAACAGCTAATTCTGTCTTCCTATTATAACCAGGGAAGGACAATTCCACCTCAACTAAAGGTGCCGATACCATCGTGTTTGGGAAACCTCCCAAAACCACAAAATCACCTGAATCATTAACTAGGCCCTTCAAAGATTCCTTCAATACCAGAGACCGAGCAGCTCCAGTATCCCGCAAAAACTTCACCTTTAGGGTTTTCGATTCGGTAATCAATTTGCCAAGCCAAATATATTTATCATAAAGTCCTAAATCCCTACTAGAAAAAGAACCAAAATTTTCCCCCTTGCTACAACCATCATTAGCCACCAACACTGGTGGATTCTCAACCTGAGACTTATTAGACATAGGGTTATTTGATATTAGAGCTACCGGATTATTATTGTTTCTTTGGAGGTACCTCCTTCTGGCGCTACACTGTGCTTGAAAATGTCCTGGTACGTCTTACTCTATTACCATTACCAGAAGTTAACTTATTACTTTTGGAGAAGACTCGAGTGTAAGATTCACTTGAGCCCTCTCCCTGAGCATCTCCAGTCTTTTTCTTGTGCACATTCCCCTGGACACTATTATCTCCCAAACCACCTGGTTTCTTTTGATAATTATTTGACTTAACAGGCTGAAAATTAACTACCGATCCAAGATTACCTGACCCGGCCCGATGAGTCAACACAAATTCATCCGCTATCTGGGCAGCCTTACCCAAACTGACTGCTTTAACCTCAAGATAAATTCTTAATTCCTTGCTACAAGCCTTTTTAAACTCTTCTAGCAACATAAGCTCTCTCAAGGAGGAGAAGGAGACTACTTGGCAACTCTTAAGCCAGTCGTCAAACTGCTCCTCCTCAAGACGAGCAAATTCCACAAATGAGAGAGAGACAGGTTTAGTAAAATTACGGAACTTTAGGCGATAGGCCTCCGGAACCAAGTTGTAAGCCTTAAGAACTATTGCCTTAACCTTATTATAGTCCCTAGCTACACCTTCATCTAAAGCATTGTATACCCGAATTGCCTTGCCCACCAGCCTGCATTGAATCAAGACTGTCCACATCTCTGGGGGCCAAGACAACCGGGTAGCCACACGCTCAAATGCCTTAAAAAATTCTGGGACGTTTCGCTCGTCAAATACTGGGACCAATTTCAACGCTGCCCCTATGTTAAATTTATCCTGAGAGGACCCAGTGGGAGTACTAAAGTGATTTGGGGAACCTCTTAACCTAGCCATTTCCAAATTGATTTTAGCCATAGCCAAATCATGCTTCCTCGCCCTCTCTTTCTCCTCAAACTCAAGTTTCATCAACTCAATTCTTTTGCATATAACATCATATTCACTGTTCTCCTGGGATTTTACAGGCTGTACCGGCGCTACCTCAACATGGACAGAATTCTCTGGCAAAAATGGATTGGTAAATTTTTACAATAGTACCAACTCCATTTTTCTGGAGTAACTATGTATTTTCGTGTGTGTTTTAATGTGTTCTGAATGGTTATGATAGTAATACTTCGGGGAAATGAGTTGTTTTTCAGTTACTAGCTTATAACCCCCCTACTACATCCAACAAGGTTGGGGACCCTTTGGGAATGCGGGGTTTTGGGTGGGGTAAATCACCATGGATACAAAACAGCATTTGAATTAATGAATAAGGAGCACCTACAGATCAAACCAACCTAACCTAACCCAGGACACCTAACCTAACCTAGGACACCTAACCTAACCTAGGACGTGGTCCCCTGACCAGGGGGGCGGAGCCCCCCTACCCCCCCCCCCCAGATATGGGTTTGTTTAAATGGACCTAACCAGATCAAAAACCAAACCTAAAACCTAACCTCTGGAATGCGGGTGCCCTGACGGGGGGGGGGGGGGGCGGGGGGGGGGCGGAACCCCCCCCAATCGGGTTGTTTAAAACATGGACCCGTACCCAGATCAAACCAACCTAAACCTAGGACGCGGTGCCCTGACCGGGGGGGGGGGAGGGCGAACCCCCCCAATAGTGTTTAAATGACCTAACCAGATCAAACCAACCTAACCTAACCTAGGACGCGGTGCCCTGACCGGGGGGGGGGGGGGGTGGGGGGGGGCATGGGCGGAACCCCCCAATAGTGTTTAAATGACCTAACCAGATCAAACCAACCTAAACTAACCTAGGACGCGGTGCCCTGACCGGGGGGGGGAAGGGCGGAACCCCCCCAATAGTGTTTAAATGACCTAACCAGATCAAACCAACCGGGGGGGGGACAAACCCCCCCCTAACCTTAAGGCCCTAGGACACGGTGCCCTGACCGGGGGGGGAGGGGGAGGACGGAACCCCCCCAATAGTGTTTAAATGACCTAACCAGATCAAACCAACCTAACCTAACCTAGGACACCTAACCTAAGCTAGGACGTATATTATGTTACAGTACTAATTGAAATACAATTATAAATTTACCTTAATTGGATGGACACAAACGTTTTGATGGTTTATATCCAGAACAAGAAGGTTGTGGCTCATCCACAGTGTCGTCGTCGTCGTCATCAGAAAAGGATTCCCTAGGTGGTGATGGTGGCCGAGTGTCACTTAAAGGTGGATACAGTTTAGCAGCTTCAAGTAAAAATTGGTGCAAAACTGAATCCTGGTAGTGCTTAATAAATAAATACCTAGCAAGGTATTGTTTCAAATAGTCTTTTTTAATACCAGGCCTTTTAATCCACTCCTTAATATCTCGCCACAATCGTTCAATATTTTGAGTGTGAATGTTAGGATTATTGGGATCAACAAAATTTTCTGTGTGGTTTACTTGAAAATGAGTGTATCCACTCTCACTGATTTTATTATAACCTCGCCACGAGTCACTGTAGATAATAGAGCCTGGTTTAATGTAGCGATTAATTAAAGGAATTAAAGTATCACTTTTCCGATTGTCAGCACCAGGATCAATTAATGCCTCAACAAAGAATTTTTTTGATGTTCTCTCTATACCACCAAACAACCAACACTGGGTAAGAGGGCGACCTTTATGGTATTTGCTATGAGTAATTAGAGTTTCATCAATTTCCACTTCAACATCAACACCACCGATGGGCTCCTGATTATTGTACCAAAACTGACTCACCTCACTACAGAAACTTCTCCAATCAACACTGGTCTTTGATGAAACATTTAAATACTTAACAATTGGGCGATGTTTCCAAAAGTCACTCAAAAACTGACAAAGAAAAATCATCAACTTCCATACCGGCAATTTAACTTTATCTAAAAATGTGCCTTTCTGATCACTTACAGTAAAATTACAATATTTTCTCTTTTTATGACAGGGCTTTCCACACTTTAAACACTGTACTCCTGCAGGTAGCACTCCATGTTCTCTTAAAAATTCAATGCACCGTGTTTCATTTTTATAAAAATCATGAATTAACCGAAAATAATCAAAATTACAGGACGAACACAGAGACATAGCTTAACTCTACGAGAGACTTCAACCAAATGACAAGCGAATATGGCTGACAGCTGTCAGATTTTCACCAGGTCACGTGACTCCTAGACATAACATGTAACTACCCACAATGCAATTTTAAGAGGGAAAAAATTCGCATCAGAACCACAATGCAGTTCCAAATAAAAACAAATTCGCATCAGAGCACAAACTGTGTCTGTGATAAAATAACCATTCATATCTCGCATATGGTGAATTTCCCCAAAAAGTGTTCAGAGACAAAGTTTAATAATTTTTTATGCAAAATCCATCTATAATACTTTAATTATTATAGAAAGAGTTGGAACTATAGTAAAATAATACCAATGGATTTAATGATACTTCTGGTTTCGAAGGAAAATTAGCGTGTCCTTCAAAAAGGGTACCAGTCCTAGGGGGATCCTCAAATAATGAAAAACCAGGATTTACACTCACACTACCTTCTTGCTCTTCATCACTACTAGCAACACTATCAAATTCCTCACCTAAATGCTCACCCACAGCTAGGCCCTGAGCTACCTTGTTTTTTACGGCCTCTAACAAACATGCCTTTGTCTCAGCTGCCTTAAATGGTATTCCCAGCCAACGAGCACAACTTACCAGATATTCTTTGTTCAGAATGGATAAGTCTTTTAAGCAATCTGCTGACCCTAAAAATTCAGCGGGGTCAAAAATAAACTCCTCCATGATCATCAACCAAAACAAAGAGGGGGGAAGGTAACCACCTACTCAAAATAAATACTGCCAAATCCCCCAAAGTGCTGTGCCGCAAACCAAAAACACAGTACACCTGTGTGCGATCCTGTCACGGTCGCCAAATTGTTACAAACCTCTGGGGTTCTAGTACAGGTTCTTAGGTACTTTATTTTGCTAGGATCATAGACAGTATATGCAACCCATGTTCAAGGAAAGCAGGCACAAAAAACACTCCAGGAAAACTTAACAGTATTTATTACAAAACAGAAATAAACAACTTAAATCAGCCTTGCAGGTTTAAGTAAAATACGTACAGCAAAACAGCTAAAAGCAAGAGGACTAAATACCAGGTCCTCAACAAGCCACAAGGCATCCTAAAGCTAATCATCTAGCCCTAACAGAAATTCAGAGGAGGAGAACAAATACTTCATAAATCAGTGAGGATCCAAATATATGCCGGCCAAAACTATCCTAAATAACAAAAGGCTGAAGGAAGTGGAAGATATCAAAACAAGGAAAACCTTAAATTTACCTACCTAGCCATATGACTAAAGATATGGAATACTATCCACCAATAAGTAATAAACAATAATGACAACAATAAACTTATAATATAAATAAGTAAAAAAAACTATGATAATATATGTATATATATATATATATATATATATATATATATATATATATATATATATATATATATATATATATATATATATATATATATATAATATATGTACTGCACGTACACTGACAGTTCTAATCCTTACGTCAGGGATGAACAACTGAAGACGGGTCGAACTAGGAGTCCATAGCAAGCACCCAAACTGCTACTAAAGGGATGGACACGATCGCCAGGACAAAAGGGGTATAAGGCTCCTCGAAGGAAATAACTGCTATACTGTCTTACCTGGCGATTGCCTCGCTACGTATCTCCTCACGAGCCAGCGCTCACACACATCCCCGAAGAAAAGCAAAAGGACGAAGGCAGAAGTGGCAGGTGAATCCGTAATTAGTACCGGGATCCAGCGACGGTACCAATTTCCCGTGGGCTCCTCCGACGGGAATAAGGGGTAATACGAGAAGTCGCAAATAGCATACGCTTCTGCGGAACCCCGTAAAGCGGACACTATGGTCGCAAGTGAACGAAGAGCCGTGATCTACAGCACCAGAGTCGCAGGTGACTAAGGCACCTACGAACGGTCGTGAGAAAAGATTCCAACAGCGCCGTTTCCAAAATACACTGCCAAAAGGTCGTCCTCCAATAATCCAAAAAAACTGCTCAAGGGGATGGTCTGACAAGGAGCGTTCCAAAGCCCGAACTTCCGCAGGCAGACCATCAACGTTCACAGTACAGCTACGAACCATCCACCGTAACTCAAAAAACAAATCACAAAACAATCGTTAGAACGATAGTTCACAGAAATAAACAAGGGAGGAGGAGGCGCTCAATAACACAAAAACTCTTACATTAATTAACAAGCATTTGGCTGCTTAAGCAAAAGAAACTTAAAAAGAAACAATGCTGATTTAAACTTGATAAATAAAAACAAAAACTACGCTAATGTAATAATATTAAATTCCACAATTCTCCAACCACCCACCTTTATTGGGTCTTCATGACTGGTCAGCAAATTCCCCAAGAAAGTCATGTGAACTTTCTTTATTTATTTAACTAGATATTCAATTCCCAATTCCCAAACCACCCACCTTTCTTGGGTCTTCATGACTGGCCAGCAAATTCCCCCCAACTAAATTCCCTAGATTTTATTTGTAATTTAAGAGCTATATATTTAATTCCCAACTCCCAAACCACCCACCTGTCTTGGGTCTTCTTGATTGGCCAGTTTCACACCCAGCCAGACACACACGGCCTGTTCGAAATTGGTCAATTCATGCTAACCAGCAAACTAAGTAGCGTGACACAGAATCGGTCGATCATGATTGTGGAAGTGGAAACAGATGCATTGCCAATATTATTCACGTTTGTGAAGCGATGACCTGAGGTATACACAGGTATATGTTGCTTCAGGATCAGGATAGGAACAACCTTGAGATAATGAAATGTAGTTTTGTTTTGTTTCATGCAGAGTTATCTAAGCTTACAGGATGCGTTTGATGAGGATAATAAATGAATAGTGGTTATTATCAATCTTAATATATGGATTAAATTCCAAATGCCTTGTGATTTTTTAATGAGATGTATGTTAGTTGTTTTCCATCACAAAAAGTGGCCGAAATAGCCAATTGTAAAAGAAATTAAAAGGTAAAAATTAGTTATTATTCTTTAAAAGTGGCTAAAATAGCCAGTTATAAACACTGGTTTGATGGAAAGGTTCTTCAAGCTTACAAGACATTTTTTAATTGGATTAAAAAAGATAACATTAAAACGGTATATTTAAGTTGTCTTTGATCATAAAGTGTAGCTGAAATAAACAAGTATGAGACTACCTTCATGGAAAGATTATTATCTTAGCTTAAGAGACTGTTTTTTTTATTATATTAAAAAGCGATATTTTTGGGGGATTAATCTTGAAAAGGGGATATAATGCCTAGAAGACGTGTTTGATAAGAATACAAATGTATATATTATTTGCTTTTTAATCTTAAGGAAATGGGAAAAAATAACCACTTATAAACACTGTCGTCATGGAAAGATTATATCTAAGCTACAGGACATTATTTTTATTATATCAAAATTAAGATATTAGCTATAATTAACCTTAAAAAAGATTCAAATTAACTATTTATAAACACTGCATTCAGGGAAAGCTGGACAGGCATTTATTTAACTATGTTAAAAATGAAAAATATTATAGCAAAGATTAACCTTAAGCAAGTTAAAGAAATAGAGTTTTCTGTACAGCGTATAATCAAGTCCACCGAAAATAGATCTGCCTTTTGGTGGTCTCGGTATAATGCTGCATGAGTCGCAGCCCATGATACTTTCAGCCACGCCCCAGTGGTAGCCTGTCCTTTAGCGTTGCCAGAGCCACGATCAATTGCTAACTTTGACCTTAAATAAAAATAGAAAATACTTTGGAGTGTTTGATGATTAGAGGCTGAATGATCAGCATACCAGGTTGCAGCCTCAGTAGTTTTTGCTAACTCGGGGAGTAAGCCTACAAACTTCTTTGTTGTTGTTATTGTTGTTGTTGTTCTTGTTGGGTGTGGGGAGGTAGAAAAGCCGTATGGAGGATCCTAAAAAGGTCTGAAAAAGTTGAGTTGAGTTAAAGATACAGGAATTTTAGTGCAGGATATTTATGATTTATTTTTTAGGAAGAAAACGTAAAAAATAGATAATATGTATGTTAAACAGTACAGGACAAATGATTTCTAATAAAATATAGCGTATTTAGTTTCATTTTCGTTGGTGAAACATCACGCTATTTGACCGTAGATTTTAGTAAGCTGGAGGCCGGATCACACCTTGTTAAGATCTGAGGGCGGAGAGAAACAGAGAGGACAGACAAACAAAGCTAAATAGTTTCCTTTCACAGAAAACTAAAAGTGGATAAAACGGCCAGTTATAAAGACCGCAGATCCGTCCAAATTCAACCAAATCGTACCTCCGTTCTAAAAATAAAACACCTGGAAATACATTTCGAACAAAAAAAATAATGAACCAGAACACTGAGTGTGGGTTTTCCAGATTAGTTCATTAAGGCTGTATAACGAAATAATGAGTGTGTGTGCGTGTGTGTGTTTGTCAGGTTAACCCCGTCTGCATTCCAGTTACGATGCAAAATGAACAGTCGGCCTCGCGTTGTTAATCCTTTATGGAAATGAGGAAGTAATTAGTTTTCCGTGCAAAATGACTATGTGGTTATTGAATGAAAATTTTTTTACTGGTAGAGGGAGGACGACGGGGGGTGATGGGGAGAAGTTTCATGGCAATGGATTATTTTAAGTCAATAAAAAAGTTAATATAATATATATATATATGTATATATATATATATATATATATATATATATATATATAAATATATATATATATATATATATATATATATATATATATATATATATATATATATATATATATATATATATATATATATATATAGATATATATATATATATCCAATGTAGCACGAAGGAACAGTACTTTCTACCGTGTATTTGAGGATATATATATATATATATATATATATATATATATATATATATATATATATATTATCTATATATATATATATATATATATATATTAATATAAATATATAATATATATATATCTATATATATATATATATATATATATATACATATACATTTTATATATGTATATATATGTGTGTAGGTCGATACAAATAAATTCTTCTTCTATTAAAACAGGATACGTCGCAATTAAAACAATCTGGTTTAAAGCTAAGCTCTATTTCGGTGGACTAACTTCCACTCTCAGTAAGGGTGGAAGTTAGTCACCGAAATATAGTCCTTAGATTTTAACCAGGGTGTTTTAATGGGCCTTTCATACTTGATATATACTATTATAGGTATATATATATATATTATATATATATATATATATATATATATATATATCTCAATAGAAGGATCCACAGTAATATCCTTGTTTATCTAGATAAAATATATTTTGGAAATATACAAAGCTTAAAGCTTTCGTCCATCCTCCTGTGGACTTGATCACTAAGTAATGAGCTCATTTAACTTAGTGATGAAGTCCACAGGAAGATGGACGAAAGCTTTAAGCTTTGTATATATTTCCATAAATATATTTTATCTAGATAAAGAAGGATATTACTCTGGATCCTTCTATTGATATATATATATATATATATATATATATATATATATATATATATATATATATATATATATATATATATATATATGAGTCATATCACATTACCGTGATTCATATATACACATCGAGCTACAAATGTCCTTTAATATCTAATTTGCTCTACCTCAGAATTAATATATTTTCATATATGCTTAACCGAAGGGGAAATTTTTATGCGATAAGAGAATTGTCGGCTCCCGGGCGTGAACCCTCGAAACCAGACAAATCATGGACGACAGTGAAGCTTTTGCCCACACCACCACCGCAAGAGGCTATAAGTTCATGCCGTCTTTCACCCTCAAATACCTGTCGCGCTCAGGTAGTCGTTGTTTTGGAGACAGCATCAACCCACCTTGGTAGCGTTGTAGTGCTGTTGACAGCACGTAGCCAGGAGACAGGAAGCTCAATCCAGTTAGGACGGATCCTGGGTGAAAATATAAACAAAGCCGTTGGAGAAGAAGAAGAAGAAGATGGAGAGACAGAGAGAGAGAGAGAGAGAGAGAGCGTTTCAATGTTAGGAGAATATTTCCTTTGCGGTAGATAATTAAGTGTTCGTTGAAATGGGAATTCCAACGTGTGAGAAATACCATTGTTTTAATTATGCACTCTCTCTCTCTCTCTTCTTCTCTGGCGGCCTTGTTTATTTAATATAAAGTTTTGAAAATAAATAGATTCTGTTATTTGTTTTCAGTCACATAAAAAACAAATTCTGTTATTTATTTTGTATATATCAAGAAAAGTCAATTAATCGTCATTACTTTTAAGTAATTTATCTATTGTTTATTTTGAATCACATAAAAAAAACCGTATAAGTCATATATATAAATGTATGTATGTATATATATATATATATATATATATATATATTATATATATATATATATATATATATATATATATATATATATATATATATATATATATATATATATATATATATATATATATATATATATATATATATAAACATACATTTATATATTGGCTGTGTTTATTTATATATTAACTATTTGTCATTCATTTACATACCAAATAATAAAAAAGTAGATTTATTCACTAAATGCATGTATATAAGTGCATAAATTGAATGTATTTTTTGTATACGACCATACATATAATATACACCCCTTTTACACCAGGTAAATAAAAAAAATAAAAAAAAAAGTGTAATCAGACCTCCAGCTTGCTCGGGACGCGTGCAAGATTTTCCCCTTACGCATAAGTTGTTAACATTATATTCCTAACTTAACGTAAATTAAAATGTGCTAGAATCTATAAACAAACAGATGCTTGTTGTACCAACGAAAATTTAAACAAATACGCTTTATTTTACTAGGAATAATTTTTTCCGTATTGTTTAACATGCACATTATTTTGTTTTTGAGATTTTCATTCTAATAAATGCATCATAAGTATCCTATCCTAAAGTTCGTGTATCTTTAACTCAACGCAAAACACCATATATTTCATTCTGCTTGGGTTGAAGGCCCGATAGTCTTCTCTGTATACTCAGCTCAATCCTTTCCTTCAGGCAGGGATCTGGTGAGAGAGAGAGGAGAGAGAGAGAGAGAGAGAGAGAGAGAGAGGGTCTTAGGGGAGACTGACTGACAAGGATTTGTGTTCTTACTCTGAATACAAATTTATATTCTGAGATGGACTTTCTTTTACTTTTACGAGAATTCAATTTTTTTTTTTTGCAATAATGCTTCATTTTTCATTTTTCAGGTGTAATGAAAATTACCTATATAATATACGTCAACCTTTTAAATATAACATTTCATCAGAAATGTCACAATAAATCAGATACAATGACAAGAGCCTACGTTATATATCTTAAGCTTTTAAGTAATATTTCATCGAATAAGCCACAATAAATCACATGCAGCATCACTTACCACCCACTGAAAGATACTTTGCAGCAGACATCTTTTGACAGAAAGGGTTAAAATCAAGAACACTTAAAAATATAGGTAGGTGTTTGGCAAGAGCATTCATCTATGATTCAGCTGTGTATTCGTGCTGATGATGATAATGATAACGACGACTAAAGTACGAAGGTTTTCAAAGACTGTTTTGAGGTTCATAAAGACAATAGAAATTATACAAAATCAATTATTTTTATAAAAGTAAATTTTGGAATGCTTTTGAGGTGGGTAGAGAAAAAAAGCTGATAGTTATAATTAGTATTCAACTGAAACTTCAAAATAATTAAAGTAGTTATATATATATATATATATATATATATATATATATATATATATATACATATATATATATATATATATATATATATATATAGATATATAGATATAGATATATAATATATATATATATATATATATATATATATATATAATATATATATATATTATATTATATATATATACATACATTTAACCTTAACCACCCCCTCTCTCTCTCTCTCTCTCTCTCTCCTCATAATCTAATCTAGTTTTTCACTTAACCAAGATAAAAGCAAAGACAGCAGAGTTTGGCATTCGTTGGATGCTGATCAAATTACAGGAACCTCGCCATCCCACCCCACTCTCTCTCTCTCTCTCTCTCTGTCTGTCTGTCTCTCTCTCTCTGTAACATACACTAATCGCTTCTCCTCCTCTGTAACCGAAATCCACTACGGTATTTCTTGGAGGTTTTATGGGTCAAAAGAATTTTCGTGGGTGGGGGGGGAGGGTGGTGACTCACTTAACTGCCCGAATGCTGGCTTCAGCGCTTATGTTGAAGAAGGATTTTGGGGCGTTTAAGTGTGCAGAGTAATTTCGAGGCCATAGACTGCAAAGAGAAGGAAAGGAACGTTTGTGAAGAAGGAAGAACAGGAGATTGGAGGTTATGAAAATGATGGAATAAGTCATGACCATCCTCAAATTGTTTTCAAAGGGGTCTACACTAATAAAAATTTTAAAAGTTCGGTCTATAATTCATAAACCACTTAATAAAAGCTTTCGAACCCTTCCCTGGCTTCATCTTCAGTCCAAATGACGTTTGGACTTAAGATGAACCCATGGAAGGGTTCGAAAGCTTTTATTAAGTGTTTATAAATTATACACACCAACTTTTAACATTTTTATTAATGTGGTCCCCTTAGAACATTATATATACTCTCGTGATAAATAGTTTTTCCCAACTAAATCCTGGTGGGTTTCATCTAATGTACTGAGAATAGATGTTTTTATGTATTTGTTTCTTTTCAATTACATAGTCATAAAAAAATCAATAAATTTATTTTATTTTTTATTTGAAGTTTTGAAAATAGATAAATTCTGATATTTGTTTTGAATCACATAAACAAAAACTCAATGACTCATTTTTTATTTTCAAGCTTTGAGGCTAAATAAATTCTGTTATTTATTTTCAATCTATCGAGAAAAGCCAATAAATCGCTGTGAGTTTTATGTAATGCATTTAGAATAAAGAAACCCTATTCTTTATTTGGAATCACAAAAAAGACCAATAAATCATTATTTGTTCTATGAAATGTATTGAAAATAAACAAATCCTGTTGTTTATTTTGATTCATGAAAAATGTCAATAAATCATTATTTGTTTTATGAAATGTACTGACAATAAATATTTTATTTTTATTTTTGCGAATCACAATAAAAAGTAAATAAATCCTTATTGTTTTATTGGAAGTT
>NC_061098.1:48469032-48476532 GCF_015104395.2 Macrobrachium nipponense | reverse complement strand
CTCTGATAAGACGATAGTGTTTCTTGTTATGTTGGCAAGCCTTCATCCTCCTTAGGCAACAGACCAACAATTCTGTGTTGCCAGAACGAAGATCGAAGGTATCTTTGAAACTATTAATTCATTTCCAAACGCTTCCTGTCTGGGCTTCAATTGTAGAAGGATTTAGACGCGGTTTCTGTGTATTTATTACATATAGATTGATATTTAATTGCTTGATGTCTTGGTAAAAATAATAACATAGATTTAACCCCCAAAATACATCCAGTTTCTTTCAGAGTTGCCAACAGACGTCAATTGCTAAGTATTACTAGTTATACCATTAATTTTTTATTTTTCATAAGGGTCTATAATGTTTAATATCTTGAGGTTATCAGCAATGTTTTTTGTTTGGTATTGCAAACAATATATAGCACTGTAATCGATATTAACATAAGTTTGTTTTTTTGAAACTGTTTGAAGATGGCATTACACCTTTCATATTGATAATAATCCTCATTATACATAAAGGAAAATCCACATAGCTTGGCAACGAAGCCAATTCAGATAACAATGCCAATCATTTTTGTTCCCTTAACAGCTTCTCCGAAAACCAAACTGCAAATTCCCTTAATAAAAAAAAAATCTTACGTGGCTAATGAACATGAAGCCCAAGCAAACTGAGAGAGAGAGAGAGAGAGAGAGAGAGAGAGAGAGGTGGGGGGTAGGGCGGGGGGGGGTGATGAACCTTGAACGCAGGTGAAAGGAAGGATGAGGCTCGCCTGCGAAACAACGATTCAGTTCGACGTTTCTCGATGCGTCAATGTTTCTCCTCATTTTCGTACGGACGATTTTAAAGTGTGTGTGATTTTCTCTCTTTTTTTCTTCTCTCTTGTTATTTTTGATAACGTGAATATAGCGTGAATGTTTACAACCTAACACACACACTCTCTCTCTCTCTGAGTGTGTGTGTGTGTGTGTCTCCAATTTCACTGTCCTCGACGTAATTAGTATCTGGTAAGGAAAGTGATCATCGTGTTCAAATTTGGATTATATTCCCCCCCCCCCCTCTCTCTCTCTCTCTCTCTCTTTCTCTCTCTCTCTCTCTCTCTCTCTCTCTCTCTCTCTGTGTCTCCAATTTCACTGTCCTCGACGTAATTAGTATCTGGTAAGGAAAGTGATCATCGTGTTCAAATTTTGATTATATTCCCTCCCTCTCTCTCTCTCTCTCTCTCTCTCTCTCTCTCTCTCTCTCTCTAAAATTTTGTTGTCCTTGACACACTTACTATCTGTCGAGGAAGGTGATGAATATCTTGATCAAATTTCAATAATGTTTTCCTTGCATAACTTTCTCTCTCTCTCTCTCTCTCTCTCTCTCTCTCTCTCCTCTCTCTCTCTCTCTCTCTCTTCTCTCTTCTCTCTCTCCTCTCTCTTTCCCAAATTTCACTGCCCTCGACACAATTACTCTCTGCTGAAGAAAGAGGCCAAATCCAATTCTTTTTCTACAGCTGCCAGATTCCATTCCAGCATTCCATTCGACAGCCTCGATTGGAATCTCACGCGATGAAATTCTTTTCAACTTGGATGTGAAACTTGTTATCATCACGACGGGAGGAATTCCAGAAGAAGATACTTATATTCGTTCCGTCACTTCTATTCGTGAGAATTTTTAGTTTTCAGACGGTATTAAATTCTGGGAATTTGTTGGGTAGCAGTCTGTAAAGAACACTCCTTTCCTTCAGTTTATATGAAATTCTGGGATCACAGCTGCTTGGAGAGAGCAGTTATATGATATATAGGCTTTTGCAACTGGTTTTTCAATTTATTTTGTGAAGTTCTGGGAATTTATTAATCTGTGTACAACTTCCTGAAGGGTTTTGAGTAATAGTTCTAAAATTACTATACTAATGGCACATTGACTGTGACCTGGCCTTTTTTGAAAAATAGAATTCAATGAAAGGTCAAAGGTCAAGTTAGGTTAATGCTCACCAAAACACACAATGCCACTTTGACTGATATCTCTCGACACTATAATGGAAACTGTCTTCAGAACTGATATCAGTTGATAAAGAATTTATTTAAACTGATAAAGGATTAGTTTCCATTTAAATGTTTTCTAAAAAAATATATTATCATCTCAAAATTTTGTTATTTACTTATTCTCTGCTTAAACGTTTTCTTAGAATAGTAAGAGCGTGCCCAGGATTTTTTTACGTAATTATCTTTGTTTTTTTCAAGCTAGAATTACTTGAAATTTGGTAAATATATCTATACCATGCACTGAAAAACAGAAGTTTAGCTGTACGTTTAACCCTTAACATACTACTAATCCTGCTGCAGTGTTTTTAAAATAACTAGATAAATAAATAAACAGGGGAAGAGGAGCAAAGAGTTGAAAGCGCACTGGAACATACATACCTTAAAGCGACAGATGAAGAAACACGGACTTCTAAAGACTATGATACAGAGGGCAAATCGCAGCCCTAGGCTTATTCATATTAGCTAAACGCCATTCAAACGAGCGAGGAATCTTCAACGCGAAAAGAACTAAGCCTTTTCTAACTACTTTAAAACACGTCTACGAGTACACACTAATATTAGCTCACAAATACCGTCTAATGTCTAATTTGCCATACCTTAGGAATAACTTCCACCCATGGGGAATGGTAATTGTCAAGTTTTTTGTCCCTGGCAGGAATCGAATTAATGCCTGGCTTAGAAACGACTATGCATAGAGATTTAGTTGCATTCTTAAGCGTTTATATCGCTCATGATTCACCTTGGGTGTTTGTTATTCCTATGGTATAGTGAACTGGATTTTAAACAGTATTTGTGGCTTATTATTCGTAAATATAAAAATAAAAAACAAGCGTATATGTGCCAAGTATTCATGGGTATACAATAACATCCACACATTCTCTTTTAAGTTTTCCGTAAAAGATATCTATTGTGCCAGATTTGTTTGTCCGTCAGTCAGCACTTTGTTCTGTCCGCCCATGGATCTAAAAGAAACTACTGAGGCTAAAGGGCTGTAAATTGATATTTTGATCATCCATCTTCCAATCATCAGACATACCAAATAGCAACCCTCTAGCCTCAGTAGTTTTTATTTTATTTAAGGTTAAATAGTAGGAACTCCATCAGGCCCTGCTGCAGCTCCAGTTTTAATTTCATTAAAGCCTGCACAATATCAGCTTCATTAATATCTATGCCAGCTAAATATTCACTATTTTCGTCCCTTACTTCTATATCATTATCTTCATTATCAATTCTAGGGGTGAATTCTCTCTTATATCGTTCTGCCAATATGTTGCAAATTTCCTTTTTTCATTCGTTAATCTCCCTTCAATTCTTAGAGGGCCTATTTCTATTCTTTCATTCATCTTTTTCGCGTATGAGTATATTAGTTTGGGGTTTTGCTTGATATTTATTAGGGTTTTTTCTTCCAAGTCCCGTTTTTCATTTTCTTTTGATTGTATAATCTTTTGTTCTGCATTTTCTATCTTGATTTTTAGTTCTATAACTTTCCATGCATTTTTTTCTTTTGCAAGATCTTTTTTCCACTTTCTGATTTTCTGGAACAAGATCCTTCTGTCTCTTGGTATGCATGACTGATGTTTACTTTTCTTCTTCGGTATATATTTATCCACTATTTTCTCTAATATTTTATATAATATCTCTGTATTTACCCTTATGTCATCACTTACGAAAATGTTATCCCAATCTTTGTTTAATTCTTCATTTATTTCTGACCATTTTATATTTTTACTGTAGAAGTTGTATTTTCCATATCCTTCCCACTTTTTCATTTCTTGCTTATCTCTGTTTTCACTTGCTTTGGAATGGACTGTTACTTCTATGACATTATGGTCTGAAATACTCGCATTATAAACTATTATTTCTTTAACATAATTCATCTCGTTCACAAATACTAGGTCTAAAGTATTTTCCTTTCTTGTTGGCAGGTGATTTATTTGTTGAATGTTGTATCTAGCAGCATATCTAATAACTTTTGAATTGCCTCTTATCTTCTGCACTACTATTACTCTCTTTTTTATATGTATAAGTACAACCAACCAATCTCCTCTTCGTTCTTCAGTCTACGAAAGGAAAGTTGAAGTCTCCAGATAGGAGAATAGTCCAGTCCTTGTGATTATACATATATCATCCAATTTTTTCTATTATTAAGTCAAACTCTTTAGTATTAGGAGGTCTATATATTACTATGTTCAATAATTTTTCAGATTCAAATTCTACCGCTATTAGTTCACATTCTGAGTTACTATATTTCGCATATATTTTTCATTGTTTTTTGTCTTTCCCATATATTGCGGTTCCCCCTTGATTCTTATTTTTTCTATCTGATCTATAAGTTTGGAACCCTTTCATTTGATCATCATTCCCAGTCTCTTGGGAATGACAGATTTCACTTTTATTCATTATATCTATTTTCTTTTCAATTTGGGTTAGTTCTTCTAAGTACTCTATTTTTCTTTTTGAGTTACTCATAACTAAACCCTGCGCATTCATCACTATGATAGTTTGCGTGTTTTCTTCTTCATTTAATATGGTAATAATAAGGATTTTCCCATGTCTCTTTCCTGTTCTTGTGTTGTTTCTTTTCTTCATTTCCAGAGAAATTCTGACATTAAAAAATCCAACTTTTCCATTATATTTGATCTTCCTTCATCATAATTATTCATTTTGTGTCTGAATCTGCAATTTTCTCCGTATCTGCAATATCCTCTTGCATAATAAATACAGTTATTATCTCTTGAGTTGTATCTTGGAGCTGAGGTTTTGAAATTTTTTGCTGACATCACTGCATATCGCGTTGATGGGTTGGTTTTTTCTTTTACCTGATATTCTTTATTCCTCTCTTTATTTGTTTCTTTCTTATTTTGGATTTTATTACTTGATTGATTATTTATTTGATTATGATTCATGGCTACAGGGTGCATATATTTACATTTTTTGTCGAACTTACATCCTTTTCCTTCTTTTAGTTTTTTGCATATTTTTGGGTGCAGAACCCTGCAATCATCCTCATAGCCGTCTAGGTATGCACATTTATCATATATTTCATAGTTGTGACATACCTTAGGATGTTTGTAGTAACATCTTTCTCCAAATCTGCTATTCCCTCTTTTCAAAAGGTTGCAAACTTTGTCTTTTTTGTCTATTTTTCCTGAAAACCAGTGAAGACGAGTGGCTCAAGAGTACATGGGAAGAAGGACTGATAAAAGTAGACGAAGAGCCAGAAATATACAGTGACAGGATAATGGAAATCAGAGCAGAGGAATGGCATAACAAACCAATGCACGGACAGTACATGAGGCAGACTAAAGAACTAGCCAGCGATGACACATGGCAATGGCTACAGAGGGAAGCGCTCAAGAAGGAAACTGAAGGACTGCTAACAGCGGCATAAGGTCAGGCCCTAAAAACCAGATATGTCTAAAGACCAATAGACAGAAATTACATCTTGCCCATATGAAGGAAGTGCAAGACGAAAAACGAGACCATAAACCACATAGCAAGCGAATGTCCGGCACTTGCACAGAACCAGTACAAAAAGAGGCATGATTCACTGGCAAAAGCCCTCTACTGGAGCCTGTGCAAGAAACACCAGCTACCTTGCAGTAATAAGTGGTACGAGCACCAACCTAAAGAAGTGATATAAAACGCTCAAACAAAGATCCTCTGCGGCTATGTTATCAGAACAGATAGGGTGATACGTGCAAGTAGACCAGACGTGATGTTGATTGACAAAATCTAAAGAAAATATCACTCATTGATGTTGCAATACCATAGGACACCAGAGTAGATGAAGAAGAAAGAGAAAAAAAATGATAAGTATCAAGACCTAAAACCTGAAATAAGCACGATCCCAAGATGAACCTGAAAAACCTGAAAAGGAACCTGGAAAACCTAGAGGGCTGAAGTAGCTCCAGATCTCACGCAGAAGAGTGTTCAACTAGAAACAGCGCACATAATAAGAAAAGTGATGGACTCTTAAGGAGGCAGGATGCAACCCTGAGCCCCACACTATAAAAAACCACCCAGTCGAACAGGATGACTGATAAAAAAATAATAATTATAACAGAAAGTGTTTGACGAGCCTTTCAGAATGAGGGTCTTTCTAATCTGAGACTATTCCCGTTTTTGGATCATATTTTTTGGGTCAAGGTAAATTTACATTACGGCAAACTTGCTTTTTTATGAAAAGTATATAAAACGTATTACAAAAGAAATTTAGTTTTTTGTCGTAATATTTATGTATACTTCTCATAAGACTTGCTTTCTTGTGAAAAGTATATAAAAATATTATGCGAAAAATTAGTTTTGGATCTATTTAAGTAGGTATTAAAATGTAATCGTTTTTAGCTATAAAGTGATATAATTAATTGAAATTGTATCCTTAACATACAAATGAAAAAAACAAACGTTGATCAATTATAGTTTTCACAGAATTTGAATAGTTTCTAGTTATAGGGGAAAATGATTCATTAAAATAGTGACCTTCATATACATAAAAAAAAAAATAGTCTAAAAAATTCTAGTATACCTCCAAATTAGAATCGTCTTTCTCTCTACGAGATAAGGAAGGAGTCAATCACCTAGAAATTGTGACACGTGTTTTAGTAACTGTAAATCAATGAATTTCACGACAGAAGGAAAATTAATTAATTATACTGTATCCTAAGACCAGTTAAGAAAAAAAAAAACATTCCACTCATTTCCACTGCCACAATCTTTCATTACGCCGCAGAGAAAAACAGTGAATTAAAATTGTAGCCTGAGGTCAGTAAATAGTAAAAGAAAAAATAATAATAAATTTTTTCAACAGTCATTTAAACTGTGAAGTTCAATCTCAACGAGATAAGGAAAAAATGAATTAAAATTACAATGTGACTTTAGTCAACACGGTAAAAAAAAAAAAGATTCCCTGCTGTCATTATTACTGGCCCAATCTTTCATTACAGCAAAATGAAAAATAATGAATGAAAATTGCAGCCTACGGCCAGTAAACAGTGAAAAAAGCCAATTATCTCCACAGTCATTTCCACTAACACAATCGCAAGGAAAAATAATGATTCAAAATTGCATTCTAACTTAAGTACACACATCCCAAAAATGCAATTTCCCCTCCAGTCATTTCCAGTGATGTTGCCACAACAAAAATTGCAGCAGTAGGCGATCAGTGTGCACGGGGCCAACTCGTGAGGGCCCCAAACCAACTCCATGGCCCCCTCCCGCATAAAATTGATTTTGGAGCTCTGCCTGGCTTTCGAACCCAATGAGGTTTTCTCATGAAGGCCCCAAAAATAGCCAGTGCTCTCTCTCTCTCTCTCTCTCTCTCTCTCTCTCTCTCTCTCTCTCCCCTCTGCTGGCTGAGAGCTCACTTATGGTTCGGCTGTTCCCCAGTGAGAACAAGTGATTAAAAATAATGAAAAAAGGAGAGAGTTGTTTGGAGCAATTCGATAGTAGATTCACATCACTGGTACATCTGATGTCTAGGCA
>NC_061098.1:48460072-48463532 GCF_015104395.2 Macrobrachium nipponense | reverse complement strand
AGGTTTAGGTATTTGTTGAAATTATTTTTTGTTTTCCATGACTTTTTAAAAGAATCTTGCGTTGCACACATTTCTGAAACAATTGGTACTTTCGGGTAGTAAAGGTAAAGGCAAGGGAAACAGGTTTTTCTTCATGAATGACCAAAAAATATTTGAATAATAAAACTAGTGTAAACTAACTGAATCTAATTTTTCGTAATATTCCAAAGATTTCTTATACTTCAATAACCAAAAACAGTATTTCTGAAACATGGTACTGAAAGACAGTGAAATCACAGAGGAATATGTTTCTCATAAAAGACCCGCCAAAAACTAAAGAAAAATAACATTGACAACAGATCCTAGGTAAAAATGAAGATAATTTACAAAATGAAAAAAAAATATTTATTCCCAAAACACCGGCTCATCCTCGCACTATATTTCAAACCGATTCGATTTACTTTTTATCTTTTTGCTGCGTATAAGCCAAACGCATTGGAAAACGAATTACACAGGCCAATTACACGATGGAATCACACGAAACTCTCCACAACATCATCCAATAACAGTCGAGGGCATTGGCACGTTATCATGTCATAGAAAGTTACAGTACTTGTGCCGGCTCCTGTTTTGAAATTCAATACACAACGCTGGCCATTTTTTTCACTTTTTTGTGGCCGCTTTGACATTAAGCGAAACGAATGTCTGTGTTTCATTGTTCTTTATCTCTCTCTCTCTCTCTCTCGTAGTTAGGATCATAGGACCACAGACAGACGAACATATATATATATAATATATATATATATACATATATATATATTATATATATATATACAATATATATATCATATATATATAAACAGTTTTTCAAAACTTAATGAATACTTAAAGAAATTGAATTTCATGGGAGTCAAGGCAAAATCAAGACCCAAGAGAAAGAACACCCTTTTCCTCTTTTGTTAAATTTCTGTTAGAAAGATTAAAAATAATCTCACTACTATTTATAAGGAAATAGATGGTAGTAAAGTAATTTTTAATCTTTCTAACAGAAATTTAACAACAGAGGGAAAGGATTTTCATTCTCTTGTTCTTGATTTGCCTTGACTCCCACGAAATTCAATTTCTTAAGTATATATACATATATATATATATATATATATATATAATATATATAATATATATATATAGAGAGAGAGAGAGAGAGAGAGAGAGAGAGAGAGTAGAGAGAGGAGAGAGAGAGAGGAGAGAGAGAGAGAGAGAGAGATTATTGCATTGAAGAACGGCAGCGAGACGAGAGCTGTAATTCTCATAGCACGATCTACGTACATGACATATCCTCAGCCGTTATTGGATGAGGCCGTGTTGAGCTCTCGTGTGCTAATAACCTCGTGTAATTGACACGCATCAATTTTGTATATTTTGGGGTATTCAGAGAGAATGGTACAAAAGTCAGACGCTCACAGTAGAAATTTTTCGCATAGGAATATACATACATACATATATATATATACATATATATATATATATATATATTATATATATATATATATATATATATATATATATATATATATATATATAGTGTGTGTGTGTGTGTGTGTGTGTGTGTGTGGTGTGTCCGTGTGTGGTTCTGTAATATAAAACATACATAGATATATAATTCTTACTAAATATACCCTTACCCTTACAATAATAATAATAATAATAATAATAATAATAATAATAATAATAATAACAATAACAATAATGATATGCATATGAAATAAAATTAAACATAAATCTGCGTACCTAAGATACATAAATTCTCGCGACTTGCATCAAACTATTCCTAAATCAGTAATAAAAAACGAAAAGACTGAGCAAACACCA
The DNA here is from genome assembly GCF_015104395.2 of Macrobrachium nipponense. Taxonomy (NCBI): domain Eukaryota; kingdom Metazoa; phylum Arthropoda; class Malacostraca; order Decapoda; family Palaemonidae; genus Macrobrachium; species Macrobrachium nipponense. The sequence continues at coordinate 48,461,684 of NC_061098.1, read as the reverse complement.
CTAAGTGAACAGAAAGCGACCCCATCTCTAATCCAGAACAGAACAACAACATCATAGATAATTGCATTCTCGTCCTTTCAAAGAACCACTGCATTCCACCGACCCTGTAACTCAGGTTTACAAGTGTAAAGAGAAAACACGATGGAAAGATATATAATATATATAATATATATATATATATATATATATATATATATATATATATATATATATATATATATGCCCCAGCTTTCCCCATGGAATCTGGAATCCGGCAGCAACACCAAACAAGCTTTTGTGTTAATAAAAGTATGACCGTGGATCGTCATATTAAAATCCCCAGAGTCCAAAACGCAACGCTCTTACTGCATTAATTCAGAGTCCGCTAAAGATAGGCCGTGGGAATAGCACTTTATGGTAATCTCTCTCTCTCTCTCTCTCTCTCTCTCTGAGGATTCTACCAATTTGTCATTTACCAATATTATAACCTCTCTCTCTCTCTCTCTCTCTCTCTCTCTCTCTCTCTCTCTCTCTCTCTCTCTCTCAGGGTCTTTTACCATATTTCTCATTAGCAATATTATAACCTCTAAGAATTGATGGGAGATTAACGAATGAAAAAAAGGAAATATGCAACATATTGGCAGAACGATATAAGAGAGAATTCACCCCTAGAATTGACAATGAAGATAATGATATAGAAGTACGGGATGAAAATAGTGAATATTTAGCAGACATAGATATTAATGAAGCTGATATTGTGCAGGCTATTAATAAAATTAAAAATGTGGCTGCAGCAGGGCCTGATGTTGTCCCTGCTATTTTGTTAAAGAAAGTAGTTCATTCTATCGCAAAGCCACTTGCAATATTATTAAGAGAAAGTATAGATACAGGCAAGATTTATGATGAGCACAAATTAGCATATATTACCCCTATTTTAAAAAGTGGATCAAGACTAGAGGCAAGTAATTATAGGCCTGTGTGTCTACATCACATATTATGAAAGGTGTTAAGAAAGGGTAATGAAGAAAGATATTATGAAACATTTAATAAAAATAATTTGTTTAATATAGGACAACATGGTTTCGTACCCGGAAAAAGTACACAAGCCCAACTGTTAGTCCACCGTGAGAACATATACAAAATTATGAAAAGCGGAAATGAAACAGGTGTGGTTTATCTAGACTTTGCAAAATAATATATTAGCGAAGAAAATTAAAAACAATATTGTGGATAAAGTAGGAAGATGGTTAAAAGAATTTTTACACAACAGAAAACAAATAGTTATTGCAAACGATGAGAAATCGGATAAAGCTAAGGTAATATCCAGTGTGCCAGAAGGTACGGTGTTAGCTGCATTAATGTTTGTTATTATGATTGCAGTCATAGACAGTAATGTTAAGGACTCGGTAGTGAGAAGTTTCGCCGATGACACAAGAATAAGTAGAGAAATTACTTGTGATGAAGATAGGAACGCGCGCTACAAAGAGACCTTAACAAAGTATATGATTGGGCAGGGGTAAATAGGATGGTATTTAACTCTGATAAATTTGAATCAATAAATTACGGAGACAGAGAAGGAAAGCTATATGCATATAGGGGACCTAATAATGAGACAATCACAAATAAGGAAGCA
>NC_061098.1:48427572-48452572 GCF_015104395.2 Macrobrachium nipponense | reverse complement strand
CTTCTGTTTTCAGTGCCTGGTATAGGTTTATTTACCAAATGTCAAGAACGTAAGTCTAGCTTGAAAAAAAAAAATAAATAAGATAAATACGATAAAAAAAATCCGGGCAGGCTCTTATCATTTTAAGAAAACGTTTAAGCAGATAATAAGTAAGTACATAAACTTTTTAGAGGATAATATTTTTTTTTTTTTTTTTCAGTAAACATTAAAACGGAAACTAATTCTTTATCAGTTTAAATCAATTCTTTATCAACTGAGGTCAGTTTTGAAGACAGATTAGTGTAAAGAGACCTCAGTCAAAGTAGCATTGTGCGTTTTGGTGAGCATTAACCTAACTTGACCTTTGACCTTTCATTGAATTCTATTTTTCAAAAAAAGTCAGGTCACAGCCAATGTGCCATTAACATAGAATGTTTTTGAAATATTAGTCAAAACCCTTCAGGAAGTTCTACACCGAATAATAAATTCCCAGAATTTCACACAAATAAATTAAATAAACCAATTGCAAAAACCTTTATATCATATAGCTGCTCTTCAAGCAGCTGTGATCCCAGAATTTCATATAAAACTGAAGGACAGGAGTGTTCTTTACAGACTGCTACCCAACAAATTCCCAGAATTTAATACCGTCTGAAAACTAAAAATTCTCACGAATAGAAGTGACAGAACGAATATAAGTACCTTCGTCTGGAATTCCTCCCGTCGTGATGATAACCCGTTTCACATCTAAGTTGAAAAGAATTTCATCGCGTGAGATTCCAATCGAGGTCGTCGAATGGAATGCTGGAATTGAATCTGGCAGCTGTAGAAAAAGAATTGGATTTGGCCTCTTTCTTCAGCAGAGAGTAATTGTGTCGAGGGCAGAAATGAAATTTGAAAGAGAGAGAGAGAGAGAGAGAGAGAGAGAGAGAGAGAGAGACAGAGAGAGAGAGAGAGAAGGGGGGAATATTATCCAAATTTGAACACGATGATCACTTTCCTTATCAGATACTAATTACGTCGAGGACAGTAAAATTGGAGACACACACACACACACACACAGAGAGAGAGAGAGAGAGAGAGAGGTGTTTGGTTGTAACATTCACGCTATATTCACGTTATCAAAAATAACAAGAGAGAGAGGAAAAAAAAAGAGAGAAAATCACACACACTTTAAAAATCGTTCGTACGAGAAAATGAGGAGAAACATTGACGCATCGAGAAACGTCGAACTGAATCGTTGTTTCGAAGACGAGTCTCATCTTCCCTTTCACTGGCGTTCAAGGCTCATTTGGCCCTTCTCTCTCTCTCTCTCTCTCTCTCTCTCTCTCTCTCTCTCTCTCTCTCTCTCTCTGTTTTCTTTGGCTTCATGGTCATTAGCCACGTAAGATTTTATTTTTTTTTACTAAGGGAATTTGCAGTTTGATTTTCGGGGGAGTTGTTCAGGGAACAAAAATGATTGGCATTGTTATCTGAATTGGCTTCGTTGCCAACCTATGTGGATATTCCTTTATGTATAATGAGGATTATTATCAATATGAAAGGGGTAATGCCATCTTCATAGTTTCAAAAAAAAAAAAAAAAAAAAAAAACTTATGTTAATATCGATTACAGTGCTATATATTGCTTGCAATACCAAACAAAAAACATTGCTGATAACCTCAAGATATTAAACATTATAGACCCGTATGAAAAATAAAAAATGAATGGTATTACTAGTAATACTTAGCATTTACGTCTGTTGGCAACTCTGAAAGAAACTGGATGTATTGTGGGGTTTAAATCTATGTTATTATTTTTACCAAGACATCAAGTAATTAAATATCAATCTATATGTAATAAATACACAGGAACCGCGTCTAAATCCTCCTACAATTGAAGCCCAGACAGGAAGCGTTTGGCACTGAATTAATAGTTTCAAAGATACCTTCGATCTTCGTTCTGGCAACACAGAATTGTTGGTCTGTTGCCTAAGGAGGATGAAGGCTTGCCAACATAACAAGAAACAATATCGTCTTATCAGAGACAAAATTAAACAGTTTCAGCTTGAATCAAGGAAGGAAAGATGATATACTGCAGACAAGACTTTTCAGTCTTCAACAGTAGCAAATCTCGGACATATTTACAGGAATTTATCTGATTTAATGTATGTTTTCAAATGTTGGTAATCATTCATTTCTGATGACCATGAAGTGTAGCCCTTTCTAGTCTAATTTTAGAGATGGTTCTAAGCAATGACAGATTTTATAATATATATATATATATATATATATATATATATATATATATATATATATATATATATATAATATATTAATATTATATATATATATATATATATATATATATATATATATATATATATATATATATATATATATATATATATATATATATATATATATATATATATATATATATATATATATATATATATATATATATATATATATATATATATATATACCATATATATATATATATATATATATATATATATATATATATATATATATATATATATATATATATATATATATATATATATATATATATATATATATATATATATATATATATATATATATATATATATATATATATATATATATATATATATATATATATACCTTTTTGTTTTGCTAGTATTTTTTAGACTTGCTAAAGTCACGAAGAAATTCGAAGCTTGCAGTTATGTGACGTTTAAATCCGGCTTGTATTTGGTAACCAGAAACAGCAACTTAGGCTTAGTATCTTGGAGTATGTTAACCATCATAATGGAATATCATAATTTTGGGCAAAATTCATTTCTTTCAGCTCGCGTAAAAACCATAGACTTTATATCCAAAACATAGAAAAACTCATCGTACAATGTCTGTTGGTAGTTCTGTCTCCTGCTTTGGCAGTATTATCCATCATTTTCATTACTAACATATTTAATTGCCCTCTCAGTCCATAAGACGTCGATAAATATAAGATCATCCTCTAACTGAAATCCAACACGGGATAGGAAGTTCATTTTCACTTATTAAGAAAGAATATGAGAAGATTATCATAGGTATCTCACTGCCAGATTCGATCCTTCTTTTAGCCTATCAGTTTTGTGAACTCTAGCTAATTCTGATTATCGTAGCTAATAATGAGATGGGCTGATGCGTGAAATTATGCTCCTTTATGAAATCAAGTATTCCAATGAGCCATTAGTAAGCGCCCAGCTTAAGTTTTCTGCATTAATTCAGTCATGAGAAAACCTAAAAGAATCGCAGTGTTCAAATTTCGCTGCAGTTTCAGCCAGGAATGAAAACCTTCCCATATTTTAATAATAGTCAAACTGGGCAATTAAGGTACTCTGTGGTATCTTTGTCAAGATTAAAAGTAAGTTTATTCATAAATATTCCTTCTCTCTTAGTTGCTGCCACAAAGTAGCAATTATTTTTTAAAGAAAATTACGACAAATGGCAATTTTGTTGGCTATATGGGTACTCAGTCACCTTCAGTCAAGCTGATTTCGCGTAGTGCCAGAACCATATTCACGAATTATTTTGTGATGTGATTTTTATAATGAATACGCATTAGTTAAGCATTAGAATCTGACGAATGCAACTAGTTTCTTGTTAAAATCATTCTTTATACTTTATGCAAGTTGTAATGTTCTCTTGCGATCGCGAACACATTAGTTTCTTGATTGAACACGTTATAAAGCAAGAGTTTCTAAATGTGGAGGCTAACTGGAGCCTGTTCCTAAATTTATGGGGTAAAATGAACTGCATCAAGCAAGTTCTGAAAGATGAATTTGGGCATCATATGATCACTGGCGGTAGTTAGGAGAGTGATGGTATAGTCAGTCATGAACTGAATTCCATCCAACCCCTTTCTGGACAACGGGTCTGTATAGTGACGTAAAAAGGGCACACTCCGAAACTTTCTACATCAGAATTAGGTAGTTGAACATTTGACCAGTTTCGCACTCCCAGACACCTGTCATCCAGAAAGGGGTGAAATGGAAATCTCTCTCAAACACCCGGAAATCCATAAACTTATATGAGTGACTGTACATACCATTGTTAGAGTCGGAAACAATGCTTTACACTATTTACCGAACTATAGATGGAGACCCGAATATGTATGTAACATTTATAGAGGTTTAAATGTGAATTGATACCAATAAATGAAATGATTTATGAAATGCTTTGCATAAGTAAATATTATATGTGTTGTGTATGAATTGTTGGAAAGTTATATCGTAAATGGGTCAAGGTTACGATGATGTCCATAAGAGAGATGCCATAATCAATTGTATTTTTCGATGTAAATATATATATATATATATATATATATATATATATATATATATATATATATATACATATATATATATATATATATATATATATATATATATATATATATACATATATCTATATATATATATATATATATATGTATATATATATATATATATATATATTATATATATATATATATATATATATATATATATATATATATATATATATATATATATATCTATATATATATATATAATATATATATATATATATATATATATATATATATACATAATATATATATATATATATATATCTATATATATATATATATATATATATATATATATATACATATATATATATATATATATATATCTATATATATATATATATATATATAGATATATATATAATATATATATATATATATTATATATAATATATCTATTATATATATATATAATATAAGATATATCTATAATCATAATATATAATATCTTTATATTTATATATATATATATATATATATAATATATAATATATATGATATATATATCTATTAATGTAGTACCATATTAAAAATATGGAATGTTAGTCCCATATATAAAAGACTAAAAACTAAAGAGGTCAACCAGATTGCTTGCAGGAATGTGATCAGACTAGAGACGCTAAAGATGATGTATTACAATAAATTAGGCTAAGATAACATGCCGCCACCTGTAGTCATTCATTTGTTTTGAAACATTAGTCCAAGCCTCCTGCTTGAGACAACTACCGCGACCTATAATTCAAATGGCCTACGTGATCTGTAGTGTCTCATTTTGATTGTGTGTTCGTATGTAACTATGTCATCTGATTGTATGTTCATATGTTCGAGCTACTGTCTGTTCCTTTATGACTGGTAACGGAGATGGTAGTAGAAGCAGAATAGAGTTAGCTATCGTCATTAGAAGACCTGTACCTCTTTACCTAAGCTTTATCATGTAGAGAGAATAGAATTAGCCATCATCATTGGCAGAAGCGATCAAGCTATCGTCATTAGAAGACTTGTACAATCATACCTGATCTTCGCCATGTAAATTCAGAGAATATAAGTATTTTTGTACTTCGTGGTTTCTACTAGATCCTCACCTAATCACCGAATCATCATGAGTTTAACACATCGTCGTAATAACCAAGAAGATAATACCAACTTCGTAAGTGATCTACAAACCCCAAGACACTCCCATAAATATGGAAGTGCAATACCAACCGACTTAGCGTAAGATTATCGCAAGTCTAACATTACCTCATAGGGCGCCTTATTATGCAAGGCAACAGCCCTAAAAGTGGTGGCAGCGGTGGGATACGAACCCACGCCTCCGAAGAGACTGGTGCCTCAAACCAGTGGTGGCAAGCGTACCAGAAGGACTCTACAACTTCTCCGAAGATAAACCAGAATAATAAATCATGAAGTCAACGACGACGAAAGCAGCAGATTCTTCAAGCAACCTAGTATCATCGTTTAGTGAGCGACTTCAGAAAACAACAAGAGCTCTTCACCGACGACGAAAAGCAAGAGATTCTTCAAGCATCTTAGTATCATCGTTTAGTGAATAACTTCAAGAAACAAACCCGACGTGTCCTTTTTCCTATGGCAACGCAAGCTTCGTCTCTCATTAGAATCATTCAAGAAAACATCGTTAGTGAGCGTTTCCGGCACTTCAAGAAACAAACCGAACGCGTCTGCAGCATCGGATCTTCAAGGGTCGAATCATCGAAACAACGCGCACGGGGAAAACTCAAGCCAAACCAGGTCATCCGCTAAAGAAGGAGGACCAAGGCCGTGTGTCGTTATCGGAACACTGTGACTTCCCACAAAAGCAAGCTAAGTACAATTTTTTATTCATTTGGAGTAACTTTGAGTGTTTCCTTTACAGGTCGAATTTCGTTATTCCTGTGGCTGAAGTTACGAGACATTCTCAATCATACTTTTTTACAGAAATTATCTACATCATTGAGATATCGCTACTGCGAGTTTTTATCTTTGAGTGTCTGTTTCCAGAAGTTCTACTGAAATATCTTAATCATATACTATGTTAATTTTATCATTTTGGGTGATTATTAATCCCTTAAGTAACAAATCATATTAAACAGTGAATATGCGTTTACGCAGTGGACGTCTGTATGTATACAGATGCATGGATAGGGTCGTTAGGCACCTTAGTGATTAGAAAACACACAAAACAAGTGGAACACCCGTACAAATCTAGATAAATTAGAGGTAACACTATTTCGGGTCATGACAATAAATGCTCCTTTGCAAAGTCCCGATCACAGTTTTAGCCTTGATTTTTTTGAGTTATATGCATAAAATATCGAACCTCAATGACTCAACTTAACTTTAAAAATACGGCTGGATTGCAAGGAATAACATGTCTGTAAAAAATTTTCATTAGGCTAAATGCGCTGACCAAGATATCTCACTATTTCAAATTTTAGCAAAGAATAAAGTAAACAACAGAAAGTACAAACAATTAATATTGAATGCAGTAGAAATAACTTGTCTTAATAGTAATCGCTCAGTTCCTACTAGTTCGTCATTCATTGCTTTATACGTAACTAGCAGCAACATAATGCTAAAAACATACAATACGTTGCCGATGGTAATAAAGAGAAGGATCCTAATTATTACAAAAAAAGAAATAGAAACAGTAGCCCTTTCAGAATCAAACAAGCAAACTCGGTTACAGTGTCACCTAGTCAAGCGGTCAAGGTCAGTCAGATCTGCCGAAGTGTTCAAAGCATAGCAAATTCCACACACTAAGCGACTCTAGCAGAGTGGGGAAAAGTGATGTTGGATCAATTATGCCATACCTTTTATTTTTATGCCAATACCTTTTTGAATTAAAAAGGATTTTTCCTATGAATCACACGACCGTATCAAGTAATCAGAACAGGTTCTAGTAATTTTAATACAATAAGTTATTATAAGTAGTGGTGGATTAAGCCCAACTGTATGCACCGTAAAAATTAGAGTATCTTGTTTTATTTCTTTAGTACATGTAATATCCTGTATTTACGGACTCACCGTCTGTTGTTCGAACTTCCCTAATGAGAAGTCCGGATAAGCGAGCGCTTACAGATACCTCTATAGTTATAAAAAACATTGATCTGTATCTAGTGTAATTGTAAGATCCATCTAGGGGTATACAAAAATATTATCTTACATCCTGCAAAATAAGGCGTGTTTACAAAGGAAAATCCTATAAACCTTCAAACATATTAAAATCCGTTTGAACAAAAATGAGACAGTTAATCAAATAATAACTTATATAAAGGAACTATACATTTGTCTCATAAATCGTAACATTGTTCAAATGACCCAACAGAATTCTCCCACAACCGCAGTCGCACTTTGCACGCAAAATCTCGAGAAGCATGCACCCTCGAATGTCTTAGTGCGTGTGTAAAAGACTTTGCTGGGAAATGAAATTTTAATCCTTCCCGACACTCTGTAAATATAACGATTTCCGCGAACAAAGCCCTAGACACGGTTGACTAGCAGCAACAAGTTAAATCTAGTGATCCACAAACGTATACATATCATGGATACGGAAGTTATAAATATCGCATTTTTTATTGTTGCTAATTTTTAATCCTGCCCAACCAGTCGTAGATGAATCTCTCTGATAATCTATCTAAAGTAATATCCGTAAAGTCATTCAAGCAGAGGTGATTCAGCAGAAACTTTTTTTTTTATCTTTTATCTGAATACCAGGAAGTTTCTCCACTAGCGAGTGATCTCTGGGGAAAAAAAACGGATGTAATTTAACACAAAATACGGTCTAAGGACAAACATAAAGCTATATACGTACCTTCGTAAAAGACTCGCAATGAAATTTCAAAATAGAGATAAATGACGAAGTTGAAAAATGTTAGTAATAGGAGTCATTAGGAAATCAAATAGCCCATATAATTTTTCCCTCAAACGCCAGAATAATTATTTTTCACCAGTTGACTTACTTAAAAGCTTTTACCAGATACCATTACCTAAGTGATTGTACCTCATACACCGTTTTCAGCACACTCAGGGGACATTATCAATTTTTACGTATGCCTCCGGCTTACGTTGCGCCCAATTACAATATAGTGTTTGGAGACTTTTAGGGATACCCTACATGCTTATATGGTTGGTCTTATATCTTTTCTAAATACCTTAGAAGTACATTCACATAAACTAGAGCTAGTGCTACAGGGACAAAGACAAATAATCTCAGAGTAAAGTATCTAAATGTGAGTTTTTAAAACCAAAACATGTTTTTATCTAGGTTTTATGTGTCTAGTCAAGGTCTAAAGTAGTCCATGGTAAGGTGTCGGCTATTCATAACTTCCGGTACCTACCCATTAACGTAAAAGGGGGATACAGCACTTTTGCGCTGTAGTGGGTATTACAATCGTATGTAAATATGAACTCTTCAATCATGACAGCTCCTTTAACAGATCTTACGAAGAAGAGCGTAGATTTATTATGGTCTAAAAAGCATCAACAGGCGTTCGATATCTTAAAAGCGGAATAATGCAGCTCACCTAACTTAAAAATCCCTGATTTAAGTAAGGAATTTTTTTTATTGCAATAGACGCCTCAGACCAAGGGGTAAGAGGGGTACTACTTCAGTAATATGATCAACAGTTCTTTCCTATAGCTTTTTATTCACGTAAACTAAAGCCCTCTGAAAGTAAAATATGCAGTAATAGGCAAGGAAGGCTAGGTATCGTTAACTCACTAGTACATTTCAAGTTCATAATCTACGGCTTAGTCCTGTTAAAGTCCTCACTGAGCATAAGACTTCCCTTACCGAGTTTTTCAAAGGCTTTAATCACAGTCCCAAAAGGAACTCGGTGACAAATGATCATTTCAGGTCTTGGGGCCAAGATAAAGATATCTACCTGGGAAAGCAATTATCATAGCTGACGCATTATCCCGCAATACCCCGCACCATACTGCAAAGAACCATTTAATTGGACTAAAAGATATAGAAACATCCGTACATATCGTTTTAAAACCGTATCTAAACAGAAACAAAATTCCTTAACCCAAGAGATCGCGAGCATTGAAATAATGGGTTGGAGCGCAGAACTGTTACAAACTGAACAAAGCAAGAGTCAGACCTAACCCAAACAATAACACTTCGAACGGAAACAGAGTCAGCAGCAATAAACACCAAACAATAAAAACACCTTCGAACGGAAAACAGGGTCAGCGGCTAAGCAAAAACAATAAACACTTCGAGCAGAAACCCTAAAGCAAAAGTATATTTAAAGTAAGTGTATCAGAATAATGTAATCAAATGTAATATTATATGTGGGTCTGTTTGACGAGGAAAACCCGAAGAACACAGCAGGTGACTAACGACCACCCGGTAGTAGTAATAATCTCTTTCATACCAATCGTCCTAAAATGGTTGCATTCCGTCATCCAGGGTTCCCTACTATGTCACAGAAAGCCAAAATCACTATTTTACTGGCCTACAATGCTTACAGATATAAAAAAGCACATAACTGATTGTAACACGTGTCATGAAAACAAGGGACACACTAAGACACCTGTCAGTTAAGGGGCCTATCCTGTGCCAAATCAATCCTTGAAAGAATATACGTAGAATTATTAACAGAAATTACGAGTCTGACAGAGGGAATAAACACTTCTTAGTGTTAATAGTTCCTTGACACGTTACATAGAATTAATAGCACTAAAAAACAAACACCGCAATTGAGTGCGTTTAGGAATATTATGATGCTAAATCAGTTAAAACATGGAATCAACACATGATAATCTGACTCGGGTGGTGTAAATCAATAATCTCCTTAACTCGTGTGAATTCCTTCCATTAAGAAAACCAATAATATATTTTATCACCCAGAGTCATCGGTTTGGTAGAATAACGGTAATTAAATAGGAAGTGTCAATGTCTTACGAGTTACAAACTCGTGATATTGGATCCGAACTGGATTATAGCGGTTCTCGCGGTTTTAAATACCTTTATCATTTTATATCTTGTATCTATAGAATTGATGCCGCAAGTAGCCTTATACGGTACGCCGCTAGAACACTTTTCCACATATTCAAGCCAACCATTAATTTATCAAATATATATAATATATAAATAAATAAATATAAAAAAAAATAAAATAAATATGGATACAAGTGGAGTCAATATAATACACTCCGTAAGAAGTCGGAAGGGTTACAAATTATAATAAAAAAGAATCCCGATAAAATCAATAAGCAAAACGTAACCATAGGTTAATTAAATATCCAAATATATATGCGTAAAGATTTGAACTCTAACTTAACGCTTTAGTAATGACAAATAAGCTAAAAGTTCAAACACATATCCAAAACCTACTGACATATTGTCTGTCCCGGTGATTTATATTCGTAGTCAATGGAAAAAAAAATAATAATAATAATAATAATAAAATAAAATTAAATAAAATAAAAGAGATTTCAAAGTCAGGAAGTCTAGAAGTGAAAATCTTATCTATGGAATAATCCTATATGAATCTTATACAGGGCTAATAATATATATAGAATTTGTATGGAAACCTTTTTCATTAGTTTGAATAATGAATATTTAATTTAACATAATTACAATTATGCAGATTTCCAATATGAAACTAATATATTGTTAAATTTTGGTACTGTTTTTTTTTCAGACATTCTTCTCATGCGGGTGGAGAATTAAAACAAAAAATACCATTTGAAAAAAAATACTAAAGTCGTATCTCTTACAGCAAGTAACGTAACTCTTAAGCTGGTGACGACGTCGTCAGTTCTAGAAGGTCTGTCGCGTTTGCCGTATCAGCATTGATTCCTTTAACCTCAAATATCTGCTTGCACAGGCTTCATCTCGCGCTTGCAAAGCAGATTGACTGGAGAAAGGAATGCCTAGCCCGAACTTCTCATGGGCAAGGCAGACGTGTCTATCCGTATGCGCAATGCAACTTTAGTTAAGGAGTTGCAATCATTTTAAAATTAATAACAAAATAAGCAAATAGAATTTCTATAACAACAAAATTAATTAATTTTTTCTGCACCTCATAGACATTTAGAAGTATCAAGATATGTATATGAAATATTTACTTGCAATATTAGCCTATTACAATTCAAGTAAAACATTCATGGGAAAATGTCACATTTTCTTGAAAAACCCAAAATTTAATATAGAAATAGTTACATAGTGGGTTTTTCGTTGCATCTCCTACCTATTAATAAAGTTTTTAAAATTAACCTCAGAAGATGCGCGCGAGAAAATTGAATATGAAACTTTTGTTAGGGGCACATAGGATCAGATTTTATCACAACTTAATTTCAGTTAGCATAGAGAAATACAGAATCATGATTAATCTTCTTTTTGACTCTTATGTTGCCTGGCAATCTTACAAATAGCTTCCGTTTTCCACTTCTTTGTCTAGTAAATTTACTACCAGTAATATCGAATTTCTTTGGGATCGTATTGATATCTGTTTATTTTTTATATTATGGATATTTTACATCATCATAGACCTGGATAGGTTCACTCATTGTTAATGCCATGGATAAAAAAGTTGTACAGCGGACTCTTTTGAATTCCAAAATATCCAGCGAATTCATGTGGGTTAAGTCTGGTCTAAATGGTTCTCTCTCCCCTCCCCTGTATTTGGATGTCGTCTGAAATTTACTTTGCCCTTGTGACAAGTATAATTTCACTTGCAGGCTGATTAATGGAACCTGTTACAGTATCTGCAGTACGTGAGTTTCACATCGCAACTTCAAAAAATCGTTCGTCGCTGCAGACGACGGCAGTTCGAGTAACAACCGCCTACAATGTGAAAGGAATAAGCACCATCATGGACTTCTTCGACCGACACCGTATCTCGTCGTTAATCTCGTTTTAATGCGGAACGCTCCGGCGGCTGTCGGAAATCGACTACAAAGGGGACATACTTCCGACAAATTACGACCCGAAGGATATTCAACTCTACTTTGCTGGCGAAGGACTCGTGCTGGGGATGATTTTATTCATCGCGACGTAATCGTGTAGCTTAGGATGCAGAGAATACGTATGCGCAAATTAGAACGTTGGACCCGCCCAGGCAAATTTTCCCCTTGTTATAACCATTGAAATAGGCCGTTTCATTTGGCTATAGGTGGTTGTCTGGAAAACTGTGTAATGGACGAAAAGTTGTTCGAAAGCTAGTTAAATGTGAAGTAGTATAACCTCGGTCATGTATCCTATATATATAAATGATCATAAATAACAGAATCGAAATATATTTTTTGCGTGTACGCACTAGGAATCTATATATAAATGATCATAAATAACGGAATCGAAATATATATTTGCGTGTACGCAATGGGAATCTATTTAAAGTGCACATATATTGGAATCATAATTATATGAATCCATATACACATGTATAAACAAATCAGGTAGCCCTATAATCAATCTGTTACCTTTTATCTTACCAATAACTGCAGTTATATATGAGTTAGTATATGGATTATAAATCACATACTATAACAGTTAGCATAAAAATCAACGAATCAATCAGCATAAACATTAATAATTTTATCAATTCATATATGAAATTTTTTATCAGTTAAAATATGATTTTTATCATGTTAATAATCATTCTATGCAATTGTCAGAGTTACATTAGTATTTTCTGTAGCATATGTAGCTTAATGAAATGAAGTGAAAACTGTATCATTATATATCACGTGATCACTATTATTTACCAATACCATTGTTTTATATTTTATTACTTGAATCAATTCATGCACACCATGAATTTTTATTTAACTTATATATATATATATATATATATATATATATATATATATATATATATATATATATATATATATATATATATATATATATATATATATATATATATATATATATTCACATAGTGTCTGTATCACACTCCTATAAGTCAAATGCAAGCCAAGTTTGAGTAATATTCAGTAGTTGGTTTTGGTAGCTGACCGAGCTAATGTAAGTGTTTACATAATAAAAATATGGAATGTTAGTCCATATATATAAAAGACTAAAACTAAAGAGGTCAACCAGATTGCTTGCAGGAATGTGATCAGACTAGAGACGCTAAAGATGACGTATACAATAAAAGTAGGCTAAGATAACATGCCGTCACCTGTAGTCATTCATTTGTTTTGAAACATTAGTCCAAGCCTCCTGCTTGAGACAACTAACGCGACCTATGATTCAAATGGCCTACGTGATCTGTAGGTGTCTCATTTTGATTGTGTGTTCGTATGTAACTATGTCATCTGATTGTATGTTCATATGTTCGAGCTACTGTCTGTTCCTTTATGACTGGTAACGGAGATGGTAGTAGAAGCAGAATAGAGTTAGCTATCGTCATTAGAAGACCTGTACCTCTTTACCTAAGCTTTATCATGTAGAGAGAATAGAATTAGTCCAGCATCATTGGCAGAAGGCGATCAAGCTTAACCGTCCATTAGGAAGAACTTGTACAATCAATACCTGATATTCGCCATGGTAAATTCAGAGAATATAAGTATTTTTGTACTTCGTGGGTTTCTCTAGATCCTCACCTAATCACCGAATCATCATGAGTTAACACATAGTCGTAATAACCAAGAAAATAATACCGACTTCGTAAGTGATCTACAAACCCCAAGCACAAATCCCATAAATATGGAAGTGCAATACCAACCGACTTAGCGTAAGATTATCGCAAGTCTAACATTACCTCATAGGGCGCCTTATTATACAAGGCAACAGCCCTAAAAATTATATAATATATATATATATATATATAAATATATATATATATATATATATATATATATATATATATATAAATTGTGGTGTGTGCGTAGAATCTACTGGTTTACTTTTACCAGATACAAGTTTTTGGATACGCAAAACCATAACCACGACCAAAAAGATAAAGAATTTGAGAAGTTTTTAGGGCATTGTGGCTATTACACACACAACACACACACACAAATATATATTATATATATATATATAATATATATATATATATATATATATATATATATATATATATATATATATATACCTTTCGATGTCACTTAAATTTCTGACATAATGATTCAGTAATCGTTATCACCAGCTAACTTCGTAAATGTTCTCATTTGTCTGTTATTAAAAATGAGAACAAACATTGCTACATAATGCCTCTCAATGTTGCATGGCAGTAAAACCATAACACACTTCAAAACAGTCAAACGGAAATGATTCTCGTTCACGAAACATTCAGCCGAATAACTCAAGACGCGACAGTTTCCTTCTAAATTCGGGGAATAATCTAAGCTTGATCAGAACTTCCTGGAAACTGAACATATTTTCTCGTGTTGTTATTCACATTCCGTAGGGGGTTAATGCCGTTAGTGCACCTGTAAGCATTACTTACGGGTCTTTGCAGCGTCCCTTCGACCCTTAGCTGCGACCTATTTCATTCCTTTTACTGTATCTCCGTCCATATTCCCTTTCGTCCATCTGACTTTCAACCTTCTCTAGCAATTGTTTCATAATGCAACTGCTTTGAAGTTTTCCTCCTGTTACACCTTTCAAACATTCTTACTGTCGATATCCCCGTTCAGTGCTGCACGATCTCATAGGTTCCAGCGCTTGACTTTTCTTCTAAATTCTATATTCTATTCGTTTCTATTCACTAAATTCACGGGGGAACAATGAATATGTTTGCTTCTGCGCCGCGTGAGCCGTGTCACCGAGTTCGAAGTTGCGAAGTTCACTGGTAAGGGCAAACGTCAAGTATCGTCTTATGTTGCGAATTTTATTTTGATAACGTAGGGCAGGAGACTGAAAATTACTCAAAAGAGAAATACGATTTTTCTCGGTTTAGGTTGACTGATAAATCAATGTTTTGCTCTTGCACTTTTCATTCTATTCTTATATTGAAATATTTCAATGCAAATTACAAAATCACTTTATACATACACACACACACACACACACACACGCACCACAGATATATATATATATATATATATATATATATATATATATATATATATATATATATATACCACACATATATATATATATATATAAAATATATATATATATATTATATATATATATATATATAATATATATATATATATATATATATATATATAATAATATATATACAGACGTTTAGATAACAGCGGGTTTGTATTGCGTGTTAAAATTATTGATTTAATGTTATCCGATCTTCGCTTACTCGGGGAGTAAGCCCACAAACTACCTTGTTGTTGTTGTTCTTGTTGGGGGTCGGAAAAGTCTATGGAAGAGCCTAAAACGGTCTGGAAAAGGTGTTTTGCGTAAAGTTAAAGTGACAGGAATATTAGGATAGGATATTTCATGATTCATTTATTGAGAATGGGAAAATGTAAAAAAATAAATAATGTGCATCAGTACGAACAATTATTTCTTATGGAATATGGTATATTCATTTTAACTTTCGTTCGTGAAACAACGCTCTAATTGACCGTAGATTTTAGCTCGCAGCCAGATAATCTGGAGGTCGGATCACGCCTTGTATATGTATTTATGGATGAAAGGAGTTTGTTTGTTTGTAATGAGTTGTTAGAAGTAAATTTTGGGTTTATGTTACTTTGTTAAAGTTATGAAGTTTAATAGTAAGTGGTTATTGTCGTTTATTGCGTGGGGCAAAAAAAAAAAAAAACAGAATTTATTAGTTTCATCAAATAATCATGAAATAATATTGGCTTTTGTGTTATGCTTGTTCAATTTATTATGTTTAATAGTATCTGATTTAGTAGGGTTTTTTTACGTGAATCAAAATGAATAACCGAATTCATACATTCTCATAAACTAACCATTAAATAATTGTGGAGTTTCATTATGTTTGTAGAAGTTATTTATTTCATTAGTAGTGTCCAGTTGTGCATATTATTTTATGTGATTCAAAACAAATAACAGAATTCATTTATTTTAAAACCAATGCCTTAGATCAAATCACAATTTATTGATTTTTATGTGGTTCAAAACGGATAACAAAGTTCATATATTTCCAACACAGTAAATTAAACGTAATGATTTATTGGTTTTTCTTGATGAATTCGAAATAAATGACAGAATTCATTTATACTCAGACCTTAAAATAAACAGTGAGATATTGGTTTTTATGCGATTCAGAATAAATGATAGAATGTATTTATTTTCAAAACTTCCAATAAAACAAATAAGGATTTATTTACTTTTTATTGTGATTCGCAAAAATGAAAATAGAATACTTTTTGTCAGTACATTTCATAAAACAAATAATGATTTATTGACATTTTTCATGAATCAAAATAAACAACAGGATTTGTTTATTTTCAATACATTTCATAGAACAAATAATGATTTATTGGCCTTTTTTGTGATTCCAAATAAAGAATAGGGTTTCTTTATTCTAAATGCATTACATAAAACTCATAGCAACTTATTGGCTTTTCTCGATAGATTGAAAATAAATAACAGAATTTATTTAGCCTCAAAGCTTGAAAATAAACAATGAGTCATTGAGTTTTTTTTTATGTGATTCAAAACAAATATCAGAATTTATCTATTTTCAAAACTTCAAATAAAATAAATAAGGATTTATTGACTTTTTTTATGTAACTGAAAAGAAATAACATAAAACATCTATTCTCAGTACATTAGATGAAACCCACCAGGATTTAGTTGGGAAAAACTATTTATCACGAGAGTATATATAATGTTCTAAGGGGACCACATTAATAAAAATGTTAAAAGTTGGTGTGTATAATTTATAAACACTTAATAAAAGCTTTCGAACCCTTCCATGGGTTCATCTTAAGTCCAAACGTCATTTGGACTGAAGATGAAGCCAGGGAAGGGTTCGAAAGCTTTTATTAAGTGTTTATGAATTATAGACGAACTTTTAACATTTTTATTAGTGTAGACCCCTTTGAACCAATTAGGATGTCATGACTTATTCCATCATTTCATAACCTCCAATCTCCTGTTCTTCCTTCTTCACAAACGTTTCCTTTCCTTCTCTTGCAGTCTATGGCCTCGAAATTACTCTGCACACTTAAACGCCCCAAAATCCTTCTTCAACATAAGCGCTGAAGCCAGCATTCGGGGCAGTTAAGTGAGTCACCACCCTCCCCCACCCGAAAATTCTTTTGACCCATAAAACCTCCCAAGAAATACCGTAGTGGATTTCGGTTACAGAGGAGGAGAAGCGATTAGTGTATGTTACAGAGAGAGACAGACAGACAGACAGAGAGAGAGAGAGAGAGAGAGAGAGAGAGTGGGGTGGGGTGGCGAGGTTCCTGTAATTTGATCAGCATCCAACGAATGCCAAACTCTGCTGTCTTTGCTTTTATCTTGGTTAAGTGAAAAACTAGATTAGATTATGAGGAGAGAGAGAGAGAGAGAGAGAGAGAGAGAGGGGTGGTTAAGGTTAAATGTATGTAAATATATATATATATATATAACATATATATATATATATATATATATATATATATATAACCTACCTACCTTAATTATTTTTGAAGTTTCAGTTGAATACTAATTATAACTATCAGCTTTTTTTCTCTACCCACCTCAAAAGCATTCCAAAATTTACTCCTATAAAAATAATTGATTTTGTATAATTTCTATTGTCTTTATGAACCTCAAAACAGTCTTTGAAAACCTTCGTACTTTAGTCGTCGTTATCATTATCATCATCAGCACGAATACACAGCTGAATCATAGATGAATGCTCTTGCCAAACACCTACCTATATTTTTTCGGTGTTCATGATTTTAACCCCTTATGTCAAAAGATGTCTGCTGCAAAGTATCTTTCAGTGGGTGGTAATTGATGCTGCATGTGATTTGTTGTGTCTTATTCGATGAAATATTGCTTAAAAGCTTAAGATATATAACGTAGGCTCTTGTCATTGTATTTAATTTATTGTGACATTTCTGATGAAATGTTATATTAAAAACATTATATAGGTAATTTTCATTACACCTGAAAAATGAAAAATGAAGTATTATTGCAAAAACAAAAAAAATGAATTCTCGTAAAAGAAAGTCCATCTCAGAATATAAATTTGTATTCAGAGTAAGAACACAAATCCTTGTCAGTCAGTCTCCCCGAAGACCTTCTCTCTCTCTCTCCTCTCTCTCTCTCTCTCTCTCTCTCTCTCTCTCTCTCAAGAGATCCCTGCTTGAAGGAAAGGATTGAGCTGAGTATACAGAGAAGACTATCGGGCCTTCAATCCAGATTGAGACGTAGAACCCAAGCAGAATGAAATATATGGTGTTTTGCGTTGAGTTAAAGATACACGAACTTTAGGATAGGATACTTATGATGTATTTATTAGAATGAAGATCTCAAAAACAAAATAATGTGCATGTTAAACAATACGGAAAAAATGATTCCTAGTAAAATAAAGCGTATTTGTTTACATTTTCGTTGGTACAACAAAGCATCTGTTTTGTTCATAGATTCTAGACACATTTTAATTTACGTTAAGTTAGGAATATATGTTAACAACTTATGCGTAAGGGGAAAATCTTGCACGCGTCCCGAGCAAGCTGGAGGTCTGATTACACTTTTTTTTTTATTTATACCTGGTGTAAAAGGGATGTATATTATATGTATGGTCGTGTACAAAAAATACATTCAATTTATGCACTAATATACATGCATTTAGTGAATAAATCTACTTTTTTTATTATTTGGTATGTAAATGAATGACAAATAGTTAATATATAAATAAACACAGCCAATAATATAAAAAGTATGTTTATATATAGATATATAATATATATATTATATATATATATATCTATATATATATATATATATATATATACATATACACATATATATATAGACTTATACGGTTTTTTTATGTGAGTTCAAATAAACAATAGGATTTGTTTATTCTAAATATAAATTACATGAAAGCAATGACGATTGATTGACTTTTCTTGATATATACAAAATAAATAACAGAATTTGTTTTTTTATGTGACTGAAAAGAAATAACAGAATCTATTTATTTTCAAAACTATATTAAATAAAACAAGGCCGTCAGAGAAGAAGAAGAAGAAGAGAGAGAGAGAGAGAGAGAGTGCATAATTAAAACAATGGTATTTTCTCACACCATTGGAATTCCCATTTCAACGAACACTTAATTATCTACCGCAAAGGAAATATTCTCCTAACATTGAAACGCTCTCTCTCTCTCTCTCTCTCTCTCTCCATCTTCTTCTTCTTCTCCAAACGGCTTTGTTTATATTTTTCACCCAGGATCAGTCCTAACTGGATTGAGCTTCCTGTCTCCTGGCTACGTGCTGTCAACAGCACAACAACGCTACCAAGGTGGGTTGATGCTGTCTCCAAAACAACGACTACCTGAGCGCGACAGGTATTTTGTTTTGAGGGTGAAAGACGGCATGAACTTATAGCCTCTTGCGGTGGTGGCGTGTGGGCAAAAGCTTCACTGTCGTCCATGATTTTGTCTGGTTTTCGAGGGTTCGCGCCCGGGAGCCGACAATTTATCGCATAAAAAATTCCCCTTCAGTTAAGCATATATGAAAATATATTAACTTCGAGGTAGAGCAAATTAGATATTAAAGGACATTTGTAGCTCGATGTGATATATATGAATCACGGTAATGTGATATGATCATATATATATATATATATATATATATATATATATATATATATATAGTATATATATATATATATATATATATATATATATATATATAGATATATATATATATATATATATATATATATATATATATATATATATTCCATATACATATATATATATATATATATATATATATATATATATGTATATATATATATACATATATATATATACTATATTATATATATATATATATATATATATATATATATATATATCAATAGAAGGATACAGAGTAATATCCTTTCTTTATAGATGAAAATATATTTATGGAAATATATACAAAGCTTAAAGCTTTCGTCCATCTCCTGTGGACTTCATCACTAAGTAAATGAGCTCATTTACTTAGTGATCAAGTCCACAGGAGGATGGACGAAAGCTTTAAGCTTTGTATATATTTCCATAATATATTTTATCTAGATAAACAAGGATATTACTGTGGATCCTTCTATTGAGATATATATATATATATATATATATATATATATATATATATATATATAGTATATATCAAGTATGAAAGGCCCATTAAAACACCCTAGTTAAAATCTAAGGACTATATTTCGGTGGACTAACTTCCACCCTTACTGAGAGTGGAAGTTAGTCCACCGAAATAGAGCTTAGCTTTAAACCAGATTGTTTTAATTGCGACGTATCCTGTTTTAATAGAAGAAGAATTTATTTGTATACCTACACACATATATATACATATATAAATGTATATGTATATATATATATATATATATATATATATATATATATTATATATATATATATATCCTCAAATACACGGTAGAAAGTACTGTGTATTTAAGGATATTCTCAAGTACGTGTTCCTTCGTGCTACATTGGATATAGATATATTATATATATATATATATATATCTATATATATATATATATATATATATATATATATATATTAACTTTTTTATTGACTTAAAATAATCCATTGCCATGATACTTCTCCCCATCCCCCCACCCCCCACCCCCGTCGCCTCCCCTCTACCAGTAAAAAAATTTTCATTCAATAACCACATAGTCATTTTGCACGGAAACTAATTACTTCCTCATTTCCATAAAGGATTAACAACGCGAGGCCGACTGTTCATTTTGCATTCGTAACTGGACGGGTAACCTAGACAAACACACACACGCACACACACTCATTATTTCGTTATACAGCCTTAATGAACTAATCTGGAAAACCCACACTCAGTGTTCTGGTTCATTATTTTTGTTCGAAATGTTATTTCCAGGTGTTTATTAGAACGGAGGTACGATTTGGTTGAATTTGGACGGATCTGCGGTCTTTATAACTGGCCGTTTTATCCACTTTTAGTTTTCTGTGAAAGGAAACTATTTAGCTTCGTTTGTCTGTCCTCTCTGTTTCTGTCCGTCCTCAAATCTTAATAAGTTGTGATCCGGCCTCCAGCTTACTAAAATCTATGGTCAAATAGCGTGATGTTTCACCAACGAAAATTAAACTAAATACGCTACATTTTATTAGAAATAATTTGTCCTGTACTGTTTAACATACATATTATCTTTTTTTTTACGTTTTCTTTCTAAAAAATAAATCATAAATATCCTACCCTAAAATTCCTGTATCTTTAACTCAACTCAACTTTTTCAGACCCTTTTAGGATCCTCCATACGGCTTATCTACCTCCCCCACCCAACAAGAACAACAACAACAACAATAACAACAAAGTATTTTGTAGGCTTACTCCCCGAGTTAGCGAAAGCTACTAAGGCTGCAAACTGGTATGCTGATCATCCAGCCTCTAATCATCAAACACTCCAAAGTATTTTCCATTTTTATTTAAGGTCAAAGTTAGCAATTGATCGTGGCTCTGGCAACGCTAAAGGACAGGCTACCACTGGGGCGTGGCTAAAAGTTTCATGGGCCGCGTCTCATGCAGCGTTATGCCGAGACCACCGAAAGGCAGATCTATTTTCGGTGGACTTGATTATACGCTGCACGGAAAAATCTATTTTTCAACTTGCTTAGGTTAATCTTAGCTAATATTTTCCTTTTTCAATATAATAAAATAAATGCCTAGTAAACTTTCCATGAAGCCAGTATTTATAAAACCAGTGTTTGTAATGGGCTAATTTGGTTCATTTTCAATATTAATTTTAGCTAATATCTTAATTTTAATATAATAAAAATAATGTCTTGTAGTTTAGATATAATCTTTCCATGACGACAGTGTTTATAAGTGGTTATTTTGGCCAATTTCTTTAAGATTAAAAAACAAATAATATTTACATTTGCATTCCTATCAAACACGTCTTCTAGGCATTATATCCCCTTTTCAAGATTAATCCCCCAAAAATCTCGCTTTTTAATATAATAAAAAAAAACAGTCTCTTAAGCTAAGATAATAACCTTTCCATGAAGGTAGTCTCATACTTGGTTATTTCAGGTACACTTTAAGATCAAAGACAACTTAAATGTTATCTTTTTAATCCGATTTTAAAGATAACATTTAATGTTATCTTTTTAATCCAATTAAAAAATGTCTTGTAAGCTTGAAGAACCTATCCATGAAACCAGTGTTTATAACTGGCTATTTTAGCCACTTTTTAAGAATAATACCTAATTTTTAACTTTATATTTTTTATAATTGGCTATTTCGGCCACTTTTTGAGATGGAAAACCACTAACGTTCATCTCATAAACAAAAATCACAAGGCATCTGGAATTTAATCCATATTTTAAGATTGATAATAACTAATATTTATCTATTATTCTCATCAAACGCATCCTGTAAGCTCAGATAACCTCTGCATGAAACAAAACAAAACTGCATCTTAATATCTCAAGCTTGTTCCTATCCTGATCCTGAAGCACCATATTCCTGTGTATACCTCAGGTCATCACTTCACAAACGTGAATAATATTGGCAATGAATCTGTTTCCACTTTCACGGTCATGATCGGCAGATTCTGTGTCACACTACTTAGTTTGCTGGTTAGCATGAATTGACCCATTTCGAACTGGCGGTGTGTGACTGGCTGGCTCTGAATCTGGCCAATCATGAAGACCCAAGATAGGTGGGTGGTTTGGGAATTGGGAATTAAATGTCTAGTTCTTAAATAAATAAAAATCTAAGGGAATTTATTTGGGTGGAGTTTGCTGGCCAGTCATGAAGACCCAAGTTAGGTGGGTGGTTCGAGAATTGGGAATTGAATATTGGGAAATAAATAACGAAAGTTCGAATGATTTTCTTGGGAATTCTTCTGACCAGTCATGAAGGCCCAATAAAGGTTGGTGGTTGGAGAATTGTGGAATTTAATATCTTATTCCTAAGTAGAGAAACTCAGCAGGAATTTATTGGGGTCTTTGTTGAAGGTCTTGTAAAAATGATTTTGTTTTGGGGAGAAAGGTCTGTAAAGTAGAAGTCGTGGGTGGTTGTCGATTGGGAACTTAAATATCTTATTCCTAAATATAGAGAACTGGCAAGAATTTCTTGGAAAATTTACAGTAAGTATTGTATAAATGATTTTGCTTTGGGAAATGTCTTTAAAGAAGAAGTTGAGAGGTCCATATAGGTTCATGATGTCTCCGAGCATTAGCTGAATTCCATCCAACCCCTTTCTGGACAACGGGTCTGTATAGTGACGTAAGACGGGCACACACCAAAACTTTCTACAGCAGAGTTAGGTGATAGCATTTGGCCAGTTTCGCACTCCCAGACACCTGTCATCTAGAAAGGCGTGAAATGGAAATCTCTCTCAAACACCCGGAGACATCCATGAACTTATACGAGTGATTGTGCACATGCACCTTTAGTGGGGTGTCTCCCTGTCTGGAATAAGATTCCATTTATGTGGTGTTTCTGAGTTTGGAAATGAAATCTTGATGCTTCGGTCAGACTTCGTTGGGTGAAAAGGTAGACCGTCACTTTCATATAATGAATTCTGTAAATAGCCGCAAACAGAATGATATTTGAATGGCAATCCTCTGTTACTGATACAAAACGATGTGCTCATTTTATATTAATAATATTGAAGTTTAATTCCTGATGTTTTTATCTTTTTTTTAGGAATATAAATATCATTCAACATCTACCTGCTAAGATAATATTGAATAAATAGATACAAGCAATTTTCATTAGTTTTCATTAGTTTGATCACGAATATAAATTTTTTGCAATTCTCAAAATTTGCAGGTCACATTACAAGTACTCCATACACACATACACACACACAAGCAAACAAATGGTATTGCCCATCTCTCCCTCCCCCTCCCCCCTCCACCCCCATCCAAAAAGTGGGGAAATATGACAGGTGAAGGAACGGTATTAAAATAATATTTACAAGGTTAAAAAATAGTAACATTTCACATATTTTAGAGGATTTAATTAACAGAAGCTATTTATAATAGAGAAATATGATGTCGTTACTGTTTACTAATAAGTATATCTGCATTTATTCAGACTTCAAAATGTATCTTTATGGTTACTTGGGAATATATATATTTAAGAGCCTCTATAAGTCTGGCTTATCTGATAAATATCACTGCACTGAATATAGCCTTGCTTAATGATTATACTGGATCAATATAACAGATATGACACCATACTACATAGCTTTATATACCAAACACTGTAACATCCACCAAACCCCAAACATACATTGAAATTACCCCAAACCAAAACTCAAGCTCACCTGACCTCTCGTGAACTGTACCACTCAATCTCTCTGGCTGATGAAAAACAATATCCAAGTCGAAGCCATTTCTGAACTTAGGACCAAATAGCCAATTAAAAACCAAAGAAATAAAATCAGATTAGTCAAGTGTGGGGAATGGGGGAGGCTGCTATAATCGAATCTAGTACCCCCAAAATACGATTCAAAATCTTAGTCTTCAGGGGATTCCCAGTGTCTGCGAATATCGATTCAGACATGTTTTCGTGTTATCCAGTCAGGCCGAATTACCTTTTGGCCTGGAGGGGAGATAGAGG
>NC_061098.1:48425456-48427072 GCF_015104395.2 Macrobrachium nipponense | reverse complement strand
CCTCTATCTCCCCTCCAGGCCAAAAGGTAATTCGGCCTGACTGGATAACAGCGAAAACATGTGTCTGAAATCGATATTCGCAGACACTGGGAATCCCCTGAAGACTAGATTTTGAATCGTATTTTGGGGGTACTAGATTCGATTATAGCAGCCTCCCCCATTCCCCACACTTGACTAATCTGATTTTATTTCTTTGGTTTTTAATTGGCTATTTGGTCCTAAGTTCAGAAATGGCTTCGACTTGGATATTGTTTTTCATCAGCCAGAGAGATTGAGTGGTACAGTTCACGACGAGGTCAGGTGAGCTTGAGTTTTTGGTTGGGGTAATTTCAATGTATGTTTTGGGGTTTGGTGATGTTACAGTGTTTTGGTATATAAAGCTATGTAGTATGGTGTCATATCTGTTATATTGATCCAGTATAATCATTAAGCAAGGCTATATTCAGTGCAGTGATATTTATCAGATAAGCCAGACTTATAGAGGCTCTTAAATATATATATTCCCAAGTAACCATAAAGATACATTTTGAAGTCTGAATAAATGCAGATATACTTATCAATAAACAGTAACGACATCATATTTCTCTATTATAAACAGCTTGTTAATCAAATCCTCTAAAATATTTGAAATGTTACTATTTTTTTAACCTTGTAAATATTATTTTAATACCGTTCCTTCACCTGTCCATATTTCCCCATTTTGGATGGGGGTGGAGAGGGGGAGGGGAGATGGGCCAATACCCATAAAATTTGTGCTTGTGTGTGTGTATGTGTGTATGGAGTACTTGTAATGTGACCTGCAAATTTTGAGAATTGCAAAAAAATTTTATTCGTCATCAAATAATGAAAACTAATGAAAATTGCTTGTATCTATTTATTCAATATTATCTTAGCAGGTAGATCTTGAATGATATTTCTATTCCTAAAAAAAAGATAAAAACATCAGGAATTAATCTTCAATATTATTAATATAAAATGAGCACATCGTTTTGTATCAGTAACAGAGGATTGCCATTCCAATATTATTCTGTTTGCGGCTATTTACAGAATTCGTTAAATGAAAGTGACTGTCTACCTTTTCACCCAACGAAGTCTGGCCGAAGCATTAAAATTTAATTTCCCAACTCAGAAACACCACATAAATGGAATCTTATTCCAGACAGGGAGACGCCCCTCTAAAGGTGCATGTACACAATCACTCGTATAAGTTCATGGATGTCTCCGGGTGTTTGAGAGAGATTTCCATTTCACCCCTTTCTGGATGACAGGTGTCCTGGAGTGCGAAACTGGCCAAATGCTATCACCTAACTCTACTGTAGAAAGTGTCGGTGTGTGCCCGTCTTACGTCACTATACAGACCCGTTGTCCAGAAAGGGGTTGGATGGAATTCAGCTTAATGCTCGGAGACATCCATGAACCTATATGGACCTCTCAACTACTTCTTTAAAGACCTTTCCCAAAGCAGAATCATTTATACAATACTTACTGTAAATTTTCAAGAAATTCCTGCCAGTTCTCTCTATTTAGGAATAAGATATTCAAGTTCCCAGTCGACAACCACCCACGACTTCTACTTTACAGACCTTTCTCCCCAAAACAAAATCATTTTTACAAGA
>NC_061098.1:48415456-48420456 GCF_015104395.2 Macrobrachium nipponense | reverse complement strand
GAGAGAGAGAGAGAGAGGGTCTTAGGGGAGACTGACTGACAAGGATTTGTGTTCTTACTCTGAATACAAATTTTATTCTTGAGATGGACTTTCTTTTACGAGAATTCATTTTTTTGTTTTTGCAATAATACTTCAGTTTTTCATTTTTCATGGGGGTAATGAAAATTACCTTATATAATGTTTTTAATATAACATTTCATCAGAAATGTCACAATAAATTAGATACAATGACAAGAGCCTATGTTATATATCTTAAGCTTTTAAGCAATACTTCATCGAATAAGCCACAATAAATCACATGCAGCATCAATTACCACCCACTGAAAGATACTTTGCAGCAGACATCTTTTGACATAAGGGGTTAAAATCAAGAACACCGGAAAAATATAGGTAGGTGTTTGGCAAGAGCATTCATCTATGATTCAGCTGTGTATTCGTGCTGATGATGATAATGATAACGACGACTAAAGTACGAAGGTTTTCAAAGACTGTTTTGAGGTTCATGACAATAGAAATTATACAAAATCAATTATTTTTATAGAAGTAAATTTTGGAATGCTTTTGAGGTGGGTAGAGAAAAAAAGCTGATAGTTATAATTAGTATTCAACTGAAACTTCAAAATAATTAAAGTAGTTATAAAACAGATACAGGCAGAATTAAAAAAGGCTTAATTCTAATATATATATACGATATATATATATATATATATATATATATATATATATATATATATATATGTATGTATGTATATATATATATATATATATATACTATATATATATATATATATATATATATATATATATATATATATATATATATATATATATATATATATATATATATATTATATATATATATATATATATATATATATATAGATATATATATATATATATATATATATATATATATATATATATATATATATATATATATGTATGTATGTATGTAGTATATATATATATATATATATATATATATATATATATATATATATATATACTATATATATATATATACACTAATCGCTTCTCCTCCTCTGTAACCGAAATCCACTACGGTATTTCTTGGGAGTTTGGTTTTATGGGTCAAAAGAATTTTTCGGTGTGGGGCGGGGGAGGGTGTTGTGACTCACTTAACTGCCCCGAATGCTGGCTTCAGCGCTTATGTTGAAGAAGGATTTTGGGGCGTAAGTGTGCGGAGTAATTTCGAGGCCATAGACTGCAAGAGAAGGAAAGGAAACGTTTTGTGAAGAAGTGAGAACAGGACATTGGAGGTTATGAAATGATGAAATAAGTCATGACATCCTAATTGGTTTCAAAGGGTCCACATTAATAAAAATGTTATAAGTTCGTCTATAATTTATAACACTATAAAAGCTTTCGAACTCTTCCCTGGCTTCATCTTCAGTCCAAATGACGTTTGGACTTAAGATGAACACAGGGGAGGGTTCGAAAGCTTTTATTAAGTGTTTATAAATTATACACACCAACTTTTAAAATTTTTATTAATGTGGACCCTTAGAACATCATATATACTATCGTGATAAAGAGTTTTCCTCAACTAAATCCTGATTGGTTTCATCTAATGTACTGAGAATAAATGATTTGTTATTTCTTTTCAATTCACATCAAAAAAGTCAATAGATTCTTATCTATTTTATTTGAAGTTTTGAAAATAGATAAAATCTGATATTTGTTTTGAATCACATAAAAAAACCTCAATGATTCATTGTTTATTTTCAAGCTTTGAGCCTAAATAAAATCTGTTATTTATTTTCAATCTATCGAGAAAAGCCAATAAATCGCTATGGGTTTTATGTAATGTATTTAGAATAAAGAAACCCTATTCTTTATTTTGAATCACAAAAGAGGCCAATAAATCATTATTTGGTCTATGAAATGTATTGAAAATAAATAAATTCTGTTATTTGTTTTGAATCACATAAAAAGGCCAATAAATCATTATTTGTTCTATGAAATGTATTGAAAATAAACAAATCCTGTTATTTATTTTGAATCATGAAAAAAGGACAATAAATCATTATTTGTTCTATGTAATAACAATAATAAAAATTTCTAATTTTTTTTTAATCACATTAAAAAGTCAATAAATCCTTATTTTGTTTTTTATTGAAGTAATTTTTGAAAATAAATACATTCTATCATGTTCTGAATAAACGTAAAACCAACAACTCACTATTTATTTTAAGGCTCTGAGTATAAATGAATTCTGTCATTTATTTCGAATTTATCAAGAAAAACCAATAAATTATTACGTTTCATTTACTGTGTGAAAATATATAAACTTTGTTGTCCGTTCTGAATCGCATAAAAATCAATAAATTGTGATTTTGTCTAAGGCATTGGTTTTAAAATAAATGAATTCTGTTATTTGTTTTGAAAAAAATAACATCCACATCTGGACACTACTAATGAAATAAATAACTTCTACAAACATAATGAAACTCCACAATTATTTAATGGTTAGTTGATGACAATATATGAATTCGGTTATTCATTTTGATTCACGTTAAAAAAAAACCTACTAAATCAGATATTATTAAACTTAATAAACTGAACAAGCATAACACAAAAGCCAATATTATCTCATGATTATTTGGTGAAAATAAATCAATTCTATTGATTCTAACTCCATACAAAAAACGACAATAATCACTTACTATTAAACTTCATAACTTAACAAAATAAAATAAACTCAAAATATTCTTCTAACTACTTATTACAAACTTACAAATTCCTTGCACCCCTAAATACATATACTAGGCGTGATTCGACCTCCAACTTAATCGGGCCGCATGCTAAAATCTACGGTCAATTAGAGCGTTGTTTCACTAACGAAAATTTAAATAAATACATTATATTTCATTAGAAATAATTGTTCTCTACTGCTTAACATGCATTATTTATTTTTAATATTTCATTCTAATAAATAAATCATGAATATCCTATCCTAATATTCCTGTAACTTTAACTTTACGCAAAACACATTTTACAGACCTTTTTAGGCTCTTCTGTAGACCTTTCCGACCCCCAACAAGAACAACAACAACAAGAATAACAGCAACAAGGTTACTCCCCGAGTAAGCGAAAATCGGATAACATTAAATTAATAACTTTAACACGAACCCGCTGTTATCTAAACGACTGTTTAATTTAAACTTATAAACTTCTAGCACGAACAAATACATAAGAATAGGCAAGAAAAATAAAAGATAGCTGCCGACCGAAATTCCGGAGGAGGAAATTCCTTCAGTGACAAAGTTACGACAACTGAATTTAGGATATAAAAAATGGAAAGTGAAATATAGGAGGAATTCCGAGAAGATGAAAAAAAGAGAGAGAAAAAAAAAGGATTTTTCCTCTCTTCGTATCGACCCTCCTGCTATCGTAAAATTCTAATCGAGTATGAGAGAGAGAGAGAGAGAGAGAGAGAGCTTCTAAAATATTACTTAACTTTGGTATTCACTCTGACGCATTTTTTAAAAGACTTTCGCTGTTAATGAGGAAGGCATCCATTGATTCCCCCTTATTAGTTCCTCAACTTCACAACACACACACACACACACACACACTTGTATATATATATATATATATATATATATATATATATATATATCTGTGCTTAAAAATCACAGTAGATGCATGTGACTTCATTAAATAAGCGAATACCACATGAAAATGATAGTCAGAAATCGAAACGCTTTCGTCTTTACTAAGACATTGTCAAGGAACGAGTGAAATACAATTGGAGAGAAAGGTCTCAGGCACACAACAAGATCAAGAATACCAGTTGGTTTATAGTCAAAATGGTAAAAATCAATAGATAATCCAGGATTATCGGATATCACACCGTCACAAATTTCAACATAGATTTAACCATAACAGAAACTACAACGTATCCATATAGTCCAAAACATGTAAAAACTGAATACATTATTTTGTTGCTTATATTTATCGACAACTTTTTTAATTATGAAGGCAACAAGTTTAAATAAACCAAGACTTGAATTTAGAACATTTCCATTATTTGATTTCATGAAACAAGATTCAATTATATTACTTTTAACTTTGTCATTACATGGAATTAAGGCTCTTCCTTGACTCCAGTTAAAAGAATGATCTAATTCTCTCATATGTACGAATAATGCATTCGACATTTGTCCAGTTCTCCCAGGATATTGTTGTTTGAGACGTTGTGAAAGAGATTTACCGGTTTGTCCGTAATAGATTTTATCACACTTTCTGCAAGGAATTTCATATATGCAGCCTGGAAGATCTCCAGGAAATTTTTTTTACTACTAAGCTCTTGACATTAATATTACTGAAAACAACATTTATGTTAAAAAACTTTAAAATTCTAGGAATATCTAAAAACCTTTCATCATCGGGTAATTTTAGAATGCTATGCTTACTAAATTCAAGTTTGTCATGAGTTAAATAAAATATTTTCCTAGCTCTTTTTCATGCCACATCTACAAAAGTCCTTGGGTATTTAAGTTTCAGTGCAATATCATAAACAGTTTTAATCTCAGTGTCAATAAACTGCGGGCTACAGGCAACATAAAGCCCTTAGGAACATCCCAGAAAAACAGAGAATTTAACAATTTGATGGTGATTGGAGTAGTAATGAACAAAAGAGGCAATGTTAGTTGATTTCCGAAAGACTGAAAAGGTGAAATTTCTATCACTTCTATGGACAGTTACATCAAGAAAATTCAAATTACAATTTCTTTCTTCCTCTACAGTAAACTTTACAGAAGGGACTAAATTATTGAGATTATTAAGGAATTCCTGGACTTTTTTCGTGAACGGGCCAAATACAGAAAATATCATCCACATACCTAAACCACCATAACTTTTTGGGGCAAAATTCTTGGTGAGAGTTTTGTCTCAAAAAATTCCATGTAAATATTACTAAAGACAGGAGATAAGGGATTACCCATAGTCATGCCAAACTTTTGTACAAAGAATTC
>NC_061098.1:48392956-48410456 GCF_015104395.2 Macrobrachium nipponense | reverse complement strand
TCACTCTACCGCATCTGGTGAGCAACTGGAGAACTGCCGGTCACAGTTGATGGTTTCATACAGCATAATACGGTGTACAGAACACTCGATTGCGTTGAGGAAATTTTGGCGCATGTTTTACTTTGTTAATATCTATCAAATCGTAAAGTATTGTCAACTGGATACTATTAAATAATGTTTGTGGGTTAATATTCGTGAATATAAAAAAAAGTCACGAGTGTATGTGATAGATATTCGTGAACATACATTTACATACACATTCACTTTTCATTAATGAAGCAACTTTTGTAGTTTAGTATTTGTGAATAAAAAAATCACGCATGTGTGTGCTTAACATTCACGAGTAAAAATTACATGCACACAATCTCGTATCATAAATATTTTTCAAAAGGACCTATTTCGCGAAGTACATTAAATATTAAACAATATTTATGGGGTTAAATTCGTGAATATATATAAAAAATTCACGCATATAAGTGATAAATATTCTTGAATATACAATTACATACAAATTCCATTTTTATCAATTTTTTTAACTTGATTTGTTTTAGCAATTACATGCCCAAATTTTGCTGTCATTAACGTTTTTCAAATTGATCTGTATTCTTATTTCATGACATACATCTAATATTTCGTAAATGACTGATATACATTCCAGTTATGGTTTGATATTCGTGAATATAGAAAAAAATTAGAAGTGTGTGTGTTGCATATTCATTAATAAAAAAAATTACATACACAAATTCTCCTTTCATATATATTTCTATATTGATTTATTTCTCAAAGTACATTAAATACTTCGTCATAAACATTTATGAATATACAAAGGTATCTCACAGAGTCCATGGAATATTTCGGAAATGACACATTCCAGCGCCCAGCTCCCGTCATCCTTCACGACAAGGACTCTGGAACTGCTTGAATTATTGCTGGATAATGCTGGAAGCCTGGAAAACTTTATTGTTACGTTCCAGGTGCCGTGTCCATGACGTGTAAATGCTCGGGAGGTTGTTACTGGGATATACGAAGTCTAGTGTGGCCTTTTATTTCTTTTTTTTTTATTTTATTTTTTTCATTTTTTGTCAGGTGCTATAATGTTTTTATGCGAGTGGGATGTATATTTGTATGTATGTATATGTGTATATGTATGTCTCTCTCTCGTAAATAAATAAACAAATAGTTAAATCATCTTTTAATATCTCTAGTTAAATATCATAAATCTAGATGTGTTTATATATATATATAATATATATATATATATATATATATATATATATATATAGTATATATGTATATATATATATATATATATATATAATATATATATATATATATATATATATTATATATATATATATCCATATATATATGTATATGTGTGTGTGTGTGTGTTTGTGTGTGTATGTGTGTGCATTTGCATATGTATCTGTATATATATTATATATATTATATATATATATATATATATATATATATATATATATATATATATATATATATATATCTATATATATAGATATATATATATATACAAACATTTCTAGTGACTATTATGTAAGAAAATATATGAATAGGAATGAGGTTTATTTAAACCACCATTTCTGGATCGTCTTCAGTGCAGAGAAATAATCTTGTATCACTTTCCCCATTTTCACGATACACATGTATGCTCTGAACAATGTTTTTCTCATTTTTTTGCTATATATTTTATCTATCTTCCCCCTTAAACAACGCTTGAGGAAGAGACCGAAATTCATAACTGATTAACCTTCTCCGAAAAAAGATTTCCTCACGACCACATCTATTTCGCAGACCATCCTCGAAAACGAGACTTAACCAACGAAACGAATGACATTTAAAACTATATTACTTGAAACTAGAGAGAGAGAAAGATGAATTAATCATTTGTTTATTACGAGAGAGAGAGAGAGAGAGAGAGCAGAGAGAGAGAGAGAGAGAGACTTTTTTTTAAAAAGCCTTTGAAACTACCCAAGGCCTACACGTAGGGCATCCTAAAACATTCAAAGGGCGAGGAGAACACAAGCCCCCAAAATAAAACTGGGCTAAAAAGACAGTTTTTTATGGCACCGTTTGAAAGGAAGAGGGGGTGGGGGGCGGGTAGAGGGCGGGGGGGGAAGGGACATGTAATTAAATTAACTCGCTTGAAGCTGGGAAGAAAAAAAAAAAAAAAAAAAAAAAAAACAAAAAAAAAAACTAAATTAGGAGAAAAAGATCCTTCATTTACAGCTGTCTGTATGTTGGGGTTCTTGTGGGTTGTTTGGTGGGGAAAGGTAGGGTTGGATTGAAAAGTTTAGGGTGGTTTAAGGG
Organism: Macrobrachium nipponense; assembly: GCF_015104395.2. NCBI lineage: Eukaryota > Metazoa > Arthropoda > Malacostraca > Decapoda > Palaemonidae > Macrobrachium > Macrobrachium nipponense. The sequence goes on along the minus strand of NC_061098.1, from coordinate 48,408,128 downwards.
GTTATAGTATGGGTAAGGGGTGAGTTAAGGGTGGATTAAGGGGTTAGAGGTTTGACTAAGGGATTAGAAGGTGGATTATGGGGTTAAGGGTCGATTTAGGGATTAGGCTGGGTTAAGGGGCCACGGCGGATTAAGGCATAGGGGTTGATTAAGGGGTTAGAGGGTTGACTAATGGGTTACAGGGTGGATTAAGAGGTCAGAGGGTTGATTAAGGGGTTAGGGGTAAATTAAGTGGTTAGAGAGTGGATTAAGGGGTTAGCAGATGGAATAAGGAATATCTTTAAACAGAGAGAGAGAGAGAGAGAGAGAGAGAGAGAGAGAGAGAGAGAATTACATTCAAGTACTGGAAGAGAAGACATTCGAATGCATTCCAGTATGAACAGTAGTTTCTTATGAGAGAGAGAGAGAGAGAGAGAGAGAGAGAGAGAGAGAAAGAAAAGTCGCGAGCCGCTAGTTGCTTGGAGAGAGAGAGAGATTTTGTTTGTTGTTTGCCTGACGCTCGAGTTACACGTTTACCAAATGAATAATGAGGATCATATCCTCATTACGCACACACACACACACACACACACCACACACACAACACATATATATATATCATATATATATATATATATATATATATATATATATATATCTATATATTCTTATTCTAAATTAGTCCTTTTTTGTTCAAACCCTTTGCGCAGCTTCGTTTTTGGATCTGATGGTTTGATCACCTTTTTCGATTTTTCACTTTCCGCGTGTGTAACGAACACACACACATACACACACACACATTTATATATATATATATATATATATATATATATATATATATATATATATATATATATATATACACTAAACCCCACTTAAACTAAATGAGTCCTTTTGTTAAAACCCTCTGTGTACTTTCCATTCAAAGCTAGTAGGGTTTACTCAGTACCCATTGACTGATCACCCGCTGGGACTTGTAAGGACCTTACCTTACACCTTACATTACATCTTGTTCGGGTGCCCCAGGTCCCTCAGTGTGAGGCACCTCTAGTGTCTCCAGAGAGTTGCTAGTACATCTTCCGGTATATTTTGCATCTTCCAATCTTGGATGGTCTGGGATGCAGTTTAGATATTTGTCGAGCTTATTCTTAAACACATCTAGCTCACTCCTGATATATTCCTCAGATGAGCTGGCAACGCATTGAATAGACGCTGCATTATCGATGCTGGTGCGTAGTGGATTAATGTCCTGTGTGCTTTCCATTATTTTTCCTGGTATAGTTTTGGGCACTATTAATCTACCTCTGCTTGCTCTTTCTGATATTTTTAGTTCCATGATATTTTCTGCTATTCCTTCTATCTGTTTCCATGCCTGAATTATCATGTAGCGTTCTCTTCTCCTTTCTAGACTATATAATTTTAAGAATTGTAGTCTTTCCCAGTAGTCTAGGTCCTTAACTTCTTCTATTCTAGCTTGTAAATGACCTTTGTACACTCTCTATTTGTGCAATATCCTTTGATAGTGTGGGTACCATATCATATTGCAATATTCAAGTGGACTACGAACATATGTTTTATACAGCTAATCATGTGTTTTTTTGTTCAGCTTTTCTTGTTTTGTTTTGAAGTGCCGTAACAACATTCCCATTTTGCTTTACATTTTAGCCAACAGAGTTGCTATTTGATCATTGCATAACATGTCCTATTCATCATCACACCAAGGTCTTTAAACTGCTTCCTTATTTGTGATGTCTCATTATTCAGGTCCCTTATATGCATATAGCTTTCTTTCTCTGTCTCCATAATTTATTGATTCAAATTTATCAGAGTTAAATACCATCCTATTTACCTCTGCCCAATCATATACTTTGTTAAGGTCTCTTTGTAGAGCGTTCCTATCTTCATCACAAGTAATTTCTCTACTTATTCTTGTGTCATCTGCGAAACTACTCACTACCGAATCTTTAACATTATTGTCTATGTCTTCAATCATAATAACAAACAGTATTGCAGCTAACACCGTACCTTGCGGCACACCGGATATTACCTTGGCTTCATCCGATTTCTCGTCGTTTGCAATAACTATCTGTTTTCTGTTGTGTAAAAATTCTTTTAAACCATCTTCCTACTTTATCCACGATATTGTGTTTTCTAATTTTCTTCGCTAATATATTATGGTCTACTTTATCAAAAGCTTTTGCAAAGTCTAAATAAACCACAATCTGTTTCATTTCCGCTTTTCATATTTTTGAATATGTTTTCACGGTGGACTAACAGTTGGGTTTGTGTACTTTTTCCGGGTACGAAACCATGTTGTCCTTTATTAAACAAATTATTTTTTATTAAATGTTTCATAATATTTTTCTTCATTACCCTTTCATACACTTTCATAATATGTGATGTTAGATCACAGGCCTATAATTACTTGCTCTAGTCTTGATCCACTTTGAAAGTAGTAAGGGGTAATATATGCTAATTTGTGCTCATCATATATCTTGCCTGTATATACACTTTGTCTTAATAATATTGCAAGTGGCTTTGCGATAGAATGAACTACTTTCTTTAACAAAATAGCAGGAATTCCATCAGGCCCTGCAGCAGCTCCATTTTTAATTTCATAATAGCCTGCACAATACAGCTTCATTAATATCTATGTCAGCTAAATATTCACTATTTTCATCCCTTTACTTCTATATCATTATCTTCATTATCTATTCTAGGGGTGAATGCTCTCTTATATCGTTCTGCCAGTATGTTGCAAATTCCTTTTTTTCATTCGTTAATCTCCCTTCCAATTCACAGAGGGCCTATTTCTATTCTTCTTTTATTCATCTTCTTCGCATATGAGTATAATAGTTTGGGGTTTGCTTGATATTAATAGGGTTTTTTCTTCCAAGTCCCGTTTTTCATTTTCTTTTGATTGTATAATCTTTTGTTCTGCATTTTCTATCTTACTTTTTAGTTCTATAACTTTCCATGCATTTTTTTCTTTTGCAAGACCTTTTTGTTTTCCACTTTCTTTGATTTTCTGGAACAAGATCCTTCTGTCTCTTGGTATGCATGAATGATGTTTACTTTTCTTCTTCGGTTATATATTTTTCCACTATTATCTCCAATATTTTATATAATATCTCCGTATTTACCCTTATGTCATCACTTACGAAAATGTTATCCCAATCTTTGTTTAATTCTTCATTAATTTCTGACCATTTTATATTTTACTGTAGAAGTTGTATTTTCCATATCCTTCCCACTTTTTCATTTCTTGCTTATCTCTATTTTCACTTGCTTTGGAATGAACTGTTAATTTCTATGACATTATGGTCTGAAATACTCGCATTATAAACTATTATTTCTTTAACATAATTCATCTCGTTCACAAATACTAGGTCTAAAGTATTTTCCTTTCTTGTTGGCAGGTGATTTATTGTTGAATGTTGTATTCTAGTTAGCATATCTAATAGCTTTTCAAATTGCTCTTATCGTTCTGCACTACTATTACTCTCTTTTTTATATGTATAAGTACAAACCACAATCTCCTATTCGTCTTTCCATTCTACGAAAGGAAAGTTGAAGTCACCAGATAGGAGAATAGTCCAGTCTTGTGATTTCTACATATATCATCCAATTTTTCAATATTATGTCAAACTCTTTAGTATTAGGAGGTCTATATATTACTATGTTCATCAATTTTTCAGATTCAAATTCTACCGCTATTAGTTCACATTCTGAGTTACTATATTTCTCATATATTTTTCCTTGTTTTTTGTCTTTCCCATATATTGCGGTTCCCCCTGATTCCTATTTTTTCTATCTGATCTATAAGTTTGGAACTTTTATTTGATCATCATTCCCAGTCTCTTGGGAATACCAGGTTTCACTTATATTCATTATATCTATTTTCTTTTCATTTTGGGTTAGTTCTTCTAAGTACTCTATTTTTCTTTTTGAGTACTCGTAACTAAAACCCTGCGCATTCATCACTATGATGGTTTGCGTGTTTTCTCTTATCATTTAATACTGATAGTAATAAGGATTTTCCCATGTCTCTTTCCTGTTCTGGGTATGTTGTTCTTCTTTTTTTCATTTCCAGAAATTCTGACATTAAAAAAATCCAACTTTTTCCATAATATTTGATCTTCCTTCATCATAATTATTAATTTTGTGTCTGAATCTGCAATTTTCTCCGTTTCTGCAATATCCTCTTGCATAATAAATACAGTTATTATCTCTTGAGTAGAATTTCGGAGCTGATGCTTTGAAATTTTTTGCTGACACCTCTGCATATCTCATTGGTGGTTTGCTTTTCTCTTTTACCTGATATTCTTGATTTCTCTCTTTATTTGTTTCTTTCTATTTTGGATTTTATTACTTGGTTGGTTATTTATTTTGATATGATTCATGGCTACAGGGTGCATTATTTGCATTTTTTTGTCGAACTTACATCCTTTTCCTTCTTTTAGGTTTTTACATATTTTTGGATGCAGATCTCTGCAATCATCCCATATCCATCTAAGTATGCACATTTACCATATATTTCATAGTTTTGACATCTTAGGATGTTTGTAGTAAACATCTTCTCCAAATCTGCAATTCCCTCTTTTCAAAAGGTTGCAGATTTTGTCTTTCTTGTCTATTTTTTCCTCTTTCCCGTCATTGTATAGATCTGGGTAGAGCCTCTTCGGGATTTGCTTTTCTGTTGTCATATCGTAATTTATTTCTTCGTAGGTTATGCTGCTTTATTGCCTCATATGTAGTATCAATGAGTATCTCTGCATCCATACTTTTTATCTGTTCTTTGTTCCTTATTTTTTTCTGTCATTTCATTTTTGTTTACTTCTCTTCCGTTTTCTTCTTCTTCTTTTTCTTCTTCTTCCTCTTCCTCTTCTTCTTCATCCTCAACTATTTTGTACATTCAATCTTGATTTAATAACATTGTCTATCCATGATAGACATGTTGAACAAAAAATTCTTGTATCTTTTCTCAAATCTTGTATTACCTCAGCACACTGTGGATGGGTCGGAATGTTGCATGCAGCACATTTTCTGATTAGGTTTTGTGGATTGACTATGCTATACCAAACCTACACAGTTTGCATGCTTTTGGCATTCTTTTTCCTTTTTCCTAATGCATCAATTAGTATATTCACAAGATTTACCTTATTCATTTTCTTTGTCGGAAGGTATGTTTGGTTTATGTATATTTTCTTTATGAGTCTCTTGACCACTTGGATTTTATTTGGTTTAACTTCTTCAATTATTTTCAAGATGTTTTCATTAGATTTGTTCCAGTTTGAAGGACTTATATCCTTCTAATATATCTATGAATGCTTTGTATCTTTTTGGTTAGGACTGTTGCTGATTTCATAGATGAGAAATGCCAGCCCTTCCCTTCCTGCTACCTCATCGTATTGTGAATCTGCTAAGCACGCCAAAATTACCACCACCTTTTCCCGCAGTTGGTTAACTTACTGCCATCTTGTTCGATTTATAGTATTATCACTTGATAAACTAACTTAGAAGACGCTTTTATCCTACTATAGGTTCACACTAAATCTTATCACCGATAGTTCACGAACACTTCTAGATATTTCTCAAATTCTAGTCGTATGTTAAACTTGTGATATCTGTTGATTATTGTGACTTCACGCGGGTACGTCTCACCAAGCAAGATGGCTACTACGAGAGACAGCAGCTGTCAGGTTTCCATTTCCGAGAGAGAGAGAGAGAGAGAGAGAGAGAGAGAGAGAAGAGAGAGAGAGAGAGGAGAGAGAGAGAGAGATCGGAGAGAGAGAGAGAGAGAGAGATTTTCTGCCTTAGGTAATTTTCAAGTAACGTTTATGTGGTTGGACTTAAGTTTTAGAATAAAAATATGTGCCATGTACACAGACACACACACACACAGAAAGAGAGAGAGAGAGAGAGAGAGAGAGAGAGAGAGAGAGAGAAGAGAGAGGTTCTCTGCCTCGGTAACTTTGGAGTTACGTGGATATGAGTAGGCATAACTTTTAGAGTAAAATTTTGTGTAGTGTACTGAGCAGGAGAGAGAGAGAGACGAGAGAGAGAGAGAGAGAGAGAATGGAGTTCAGAGAGAGAGAGAGAGAGAGAGAGAGACGATTATTCTTGTCATTCAAGCCGTTAACACGTAGCATTTTCATCCAAGATAGAACATTAGTCGAAGGAGCAAGAAAATAGAAAAAAATAAAAGCGGTTACCATATGTTGGATAATATAATGGAATTCTAAAATAGGAAGTAACTGATAAGCCTCGGCGTCATATGTGTATAATTTAATATTTCCTGAGCTGACATGGGTAGGATCTAAATACGATATGATTTTGCAGTGATTTAAAACCCTTTTAGAATAGTATGCCATAGAAAGCTATTGATAGGTTAGAGTTATCCGTATGTTATATTATTTATTATTTCCTGAGCGGATTGTATGTGGTAGGATTTAAACACGACATGATGTTGCTGTGATTAAAACTGATCTACATTAAACTAAAAATACACAAATTCCCGATGATTTAAGGTGTCTAGAGATCATCGATAATAAACAAAGCTCGTTAAAAATAGTCTCAATCCAAAATCACCCTGCCAAACTAATTAAGCATGAAGAGGCGTTTCATTATTAGACTCGCGATTGAAATCGACGAAACACAGAAAGTGTCCAAAGATTTCAAAAAGCCCAGTCACCTTCCGTTGAATAATGCTTTTTGAACAGTGCTCGGGAAACGTCTGCAGCAATTTTTTATCTATATATATATCTATATAGCATATATATATATAATATATATATATAATATATATATATATTATCTCTCTCGTCAGTATATGAATAGAACCTTAGGCGATTACACTTCGTTGTTTTACGACAAGGGATTTGGTTATCCCATAGACCAATCCATTAAATGGGCTTTATAGTAATTCGTTAAGTAAGGCAAATGGTCGATATACTTATGATATTGCATGGGAATATTGCACATGGGGTATGATTCCTCCTTAGATAAGCACTATATTTGCAAATGGAATTTAGAAAAGGGTTAGCCTGATACAAGTGATTAGGAAAGCCACATAAACAATTGCTCGGCATCACTGAAAGATATCTGATGCTTCATGTGTCTAGGAGATCATGTGAGAGAGAGAGAGACGAGGAGAGAGAGAGAGGAGAGAGAGAGAGAGAGAGAGAGTTACAAGGTTGTTACAAGGATTAGGATGTCTCCAAAGACTTAGAAGTTCATCCTAGTTTTTTTTTTTTTCGGCGAGATCGTGTGCTCACTTTTCTCTAGGAGCAGGTTTTACTGTTCATTCACAGTGTCAGCCTAATGATTTTTCTCTACCTTCTTTTAAACTCTTCCACACTGTTGCTGTATACAAACTTCTGGTGGCAGCTTATTCCACGTGTCACTTTTCTTGTAAGTGAATAAGTTCCACAATATGATGTTGTATCTCTTCGATCGATCGATCAAGAGAGAGAGAGAGAAATATAATATGTTAAAAATTACAAATATAGCTTAATCTCCGCCGAGAGAGAGAGAGAGAGAGAGAGAGAGAGAGAGAGAGAGGAGAGAGAGAAAATATGATATTGGCAAATTACAAGTATAGCTTAATCTCAAGAGAGAGAGAGAGAGAGAGAAGGAGAGATGAGAGAGTGAGCAGTGAGAGAGAGAGAGAGAGAGAGAGAGCAGTACTTACCATACAGACCTTGGCACACCTTACATCTTGTTCGGGTTTGCCCCTGGTCCCTCAGTGTGAGGCACCTCTAATGTCTACCAGAGAGTTGCTAGTAAATCTTCCGGTATATTTGCATCTTCCAATCTTGGATGATCTGGGATTGCAGCTTAGATATTTGTCGAGCTTATTCTTAAGCAACATCTACGCTCTCCTGATATAATCCTCAGATAAGCTGGGCAACGCACTGAATAGACGCTGCATTATCGATGCTGGTGCGTAGTGGATTAAGTCCTGTGTGGTGCTTTCCTTATTTTTCCTGGTATAGTTTTGGGCACTATTAATCTACCTCTGCTGCTCTTTCTGATATTTTTAGCTCCATGATGCTTTCGGCTATTCCTTCTATCTGTTTCCATGCCTTATATTCTCATGTAGCGTTCTCTTCTCCTAGACTATATAATTTTAAAGGTTTCGTAGTCTTCCCAGTAGTCAAGATCCATTAACTTCTTCTATTCTAGCTGTAAAGGACCTTTGTACCACTTTCTATTTGTGGCATATCCTTTGATAGTGTGGTACTATATCATATTGCAATATTCAAGTGGACTACGAACATATGTTTTTGTTATAAAGCAATAATAATCATGTTCAAGTTTTCTTCCTTGTTTTGAAGTGCCCGTAACAAACATTCCCATTTTTGCGTTACATTTTGCCAGTAGAATTGCTATTTGATCAATGCACTAACATGTTACCTATACATCATTACACCCAAGGCGTCTTTAACTGCTTCCTTATTGTGATTGTCTCATTATTAGGTCCCCTATATGCATATAGGTTTCCTTCTCTGTCTCCGTAATTTATTGATTCAAATTTATCAGAGTTAAATACCATCCTATATTTACCCCTGCCCAATCATATACTTTGTTAAGGTCTCTTTGTAGCGCGCGTTCATATCTCATCACAAGTAATTTCTCTACTTATTCTTGTGTCATCGGCGAAACTTCTCACTACCGAGTCCAATTAACATTAGCTGTCTATGACTGCAATCCATAATAACAAACATTAATGCAGCTAACACCGTACCTTCTGGCACACTGGATATTACCTTAGCTTTATCCGATTTCTCATCGTTTGCAATAACTATTTGTTTTCTGTTGTGTAAAAATTCTTTTAACCATCTTCCTACTTTATCCACAATATTGTTTTTAATTTTCTTCGCTAATATATTATTTTGCAAAGTCTAGATAAACCACACCTGTTTCATTTCCGCTTTTCATAATTTTGTATATGTTCTCACGGTGGACTAACAGTTGGGCTTGTGTACTTTTTCCGGGTACGAAACCATGTTGTCCTATATTAAACAAATTATTTTTTATTAAATGTTTCATAATATCTTTCTTCATTACCCTTTCATACACTTTCATAATATGTGATGTTAGACACACAGGCCTATAATTACTTGCCTCTAGTCTTGATCCACTTTTTAAAATAGGGGTAATATATGCTAATTTGTGCTCATCATAAATCTTGCCTGTATCTATACTTTCTCTTAATAATATTGCAAGTGGCTTTGCGATAGAATGAACTACTTTCTTTAACAAAATAGCAGGGACAACATCAGGCCCTGCTGCAGCCACATTTTTAATTTTATTAATAGCCTGCACAATATCAGCTTCATTAATATCTATGTCTGCTAAATATTCACTATTTTCATCCCGTACTTCTATATCATTATCTTCATTGTCAATTCTAGGGGTGAATTCTCTCTTATATCGTTCTGCCAATATGTTGCATATTTCCTTTTTTTCATTCGTTAATCTCCCATCAATTCTTAGAGGTTATAATATTGTTAAATGAGAAATATGGTAAAACCCTGAGAGAGAGAGAGAGAGCAGAGAGAGAGAGAGAGAGAGAGGCGAGAGAGCAGAGAGGAGAGAGAGAGAGAGGTTATAATATTGGTAAATGACAAATTGGTAGGAATCCTCAGAGAGAGAGAGAGAGAGAGAGAGAGAGAGAGAGAGAGAGAGAGAGATTACCAGTGCTATTCCCACGGCCTATCTTTAGCGGACTCTGAATTAATGCAGTAAGAGCGTTGCGTTTTGACTCTGGGGATTTTAATATGACGATCCACGGTCATACTTTTATTAACACAAAAGCTTGTTTGTGTTGCTGCCGGATTCCAGATTCCATGGGGAAAGCTGGGGCATATATATATATATATATATATATATATATATATATATATATATATATATATATATATATATATGTATATATATGTATATATATATATATATATATATATATATATATATATATATATATATATATATATATACATACATACAATGAAGCTGTGGCATTCCTCATTGGTTGCGAAAGCATTGTGATGTACTACAGTGCTGTGTTTACAAAAATGTGAAAACCTGATTCCCTAATTGGAAACGAGGTCAAATCAGGTCGAATAACTGATGATTAAGTCTAATCGCTTGGGTCCAGTTCATGCACTGACAACGAGAGAGAGAGAGAGAGAGAGAGAGCGAGAGAGAGTATAATATTGCCAAATTACAAATATAACTTAATAGAGAGAGAGAGAGAGAGAGAGAGAGGAGAGAGAGCCGAGAGAGAGAGAGAGAGAGAGAGTATGATATTTGCTAAATTACAAATATAACAATCGAGAGAGAGAGAGAGTATAATATTTCGAAATTACAAATATGAACTAAAATAGAGAGAGAGAGAGAGAGAGAGAGAGAGAGAGAGAGAGAGAGAGAGAGAGAGAGAGAATATTGCTGAAGACGATTCCCGAGCGCTGTTCAGAAACCATTGTTCAAAGGAAGGTGACTGGGCTTTGAATATCTGGCCACTTTCGGTGTTTCCACGATTCCAATTGGGAGTCTAATGATGGAAGCTTCGTCAGTGTTTAATTAGTATGGCAGGGTGATTTGGATTTTGAGTCCGTTAACGTTGTCACTTAGCTCGAGCCGTGAGACTGGATATTGAATCTGCATTTCCCTACAGAATATTCTAGAAGGAACTTCAAGTCATGATTGGCTAGTCTGGGTTACAGGCCAGGCATCGAGACGCGTGAGTTCGTTTGTACATACCTGTATGCCTCGAGCTTGGTTGACCTTTTGTGAAATAACATTCTATTTTGCTTGGGGCTGCGGCATAACGTTTGCGTTCGAACTTGTGGCAGAATGGTGAGTTTTGGAGATGGATATTGATCGCCCTATTATCTACTATTTGTTTAAATTCTGTTTCATTGATTGAATTATTTCTATTTTTACCATTTTTTTAAAATTTTGTTTTCACGCTATGATAACATAATATGCCCAGGAATAATAGGAGGTACTTACTTCACCCAGATGTTTCAAATCTATGGGCATGAATGGCACGGTTGGTACTCATGTGCCATTGAGGACAATTAGGGGCACATGTTATGAACTTAGTGGAATTTGGCTTTTGTGGGAATATGGCTAATTGACTTAGACTGGAGATGCTTTGTGGTGACGGTGTAGCTTCACTGTGGTTCTTAACCTTGGGGGCTCGCCCCCATAGTGGGGCGTCAGCAATATCCAGGGGAGGCGCTAGCCCTAGGGAAAAATGAAAAAAAAATAATCCCTAATATTTTCGTTATTCTCTTAACAAGAGTGAGGAACCAATATTCAAAAGTTTATGACAAAATGCAAAAATGTCGCCTTATAACGTTACTTCCCCTAGAGTCTACTTACTACTCGTTGGGCTTTCCTAGGGCTGGCCCGAAGGATTAGGTTTTTTTATTACTGACCTCCCTCCCTATCACCTCGAAACACCTTTTCTTTCTCATTTATTCGTTTTATTTTCCTTCAGATATGGGAGGGAACTGTACTCATGGATGTAAGGGGGGCGTGAAAGAAAGGACCCACTCTTAAAAGGGGGCGTGGTCATAAAAAAGGTTAAGAACCAGTGGTGTACAGATAGGAGGGAGATGGTCTCGTTAGTGTTTCATGGGCCAATGTTTTTGGGAAGTAGTTTATTAGCTTGTTATTTTTATCATAATTTTGTTCATTATGGCTGGTTACACACAGTTACCCTGTTCAGGTTTTTATTTTAGAATAAAATGTATTTTTGTAATGGGGATTTAATTTCTCACATGCTAGTTGAAGGGTTCTGTTGAGAGAGAGAAATTTCCTGGCTTCAGTTACCAGGTGCCAACTTAATCTCTAGGTACGAAAATACATCTGGGGAGTGGTATTAACACACGCATGTATATGCATATCTAAATACATATATATATTATATATATATATATATATATATATATATATATATATATATAGATAATTATATATATATATATATATACTATATATATATATATATATATATATATATATATATATATATATACATATATATATATATATATATATATATATATATATATATATATATATATATATATATATATACATCAGTTTTTCACGGATAGTAACATTCATGAATAGAACTGCTTTTACACTGTTAACCAGCTTTTTTGAAATTGCTTCATATTTCAAATTATTTTCTCCACTTCATCGTTCAGGTTACTAATGGACACTAATGGGCGGTCCTTCCATTTACTCCAGTATTTTTACACGCGATAGCTGTTTCGTCAACCTACATATAGCATTTTTGGGGGGACTAAACATAATATATATATATATATATATATATATATATATATATATATATATATATATATATATATATATATATATACACACACACATTCATATACATGCATTAAACTACAAATGTCCTTTAATATCTAATTCTCTCTACCTCGGAATTAACATATTTTCATATATGCTAACCACAGGAATTTTTTAAGTTGATAATAATTTCGTCCTCGGGTGGATTCGAACCAGCGGCCAGCGGACTGAGGACGAAATTATTAACAACTAAAAATTCCCTCTCGGTTAACATGTATGAAAATATATTAATTCCCGAGGTAGGGCGAATTGTTGGATATTAAAGGACATTTGTAGCTTAATGCCTGTATATGTATACGGTGATGTGATTAAAAAACATTCATATATATGTATATATATATATATATATATATATATATATATATATATATATATATATATATATATATATATATATATATATATATATATATATATATATATATTTATATATATATATATATATATATAATATATATATATATATATATATATATATATATATATATATATATATATATATATATATAAATTAGAAACGTTGTATGGGTTAGTAACAACAATAAATATAGAATGACTTTGACCATTGAGTTCTCAAGAGAGAGAGAGAGAGAGAGAGAGAGAGAGAGAGAGAGAGAGAGAGAGACCCATCCCTTTACCTCCCAGTCTCCGGAAGTTGCAACAATTTACATCTGGCAGCGAACAACTGCCCATGAGAGAAACAGTTTTTATCTTCTCTTCCCTGACGATTCAATTAAAACTTTGCTCTCCTCGTGTCTCCAGGTGGAAGAGTTCGTCGTTATCTATGCAGGGAGAATGACACCAGGACGAGATTGCCCAACCAAGAGGAGATACAAAGGAACACGGAAGAGACGGCAGTGAATATAATGTTGGATCGTGTCGCCATTTCAATGATAGAGGCGGGTATTGGTTAAACTTGGGTTTGATGCTGGCACTGACGAGAACACGAGGTTATGAAATGAATAATATAGCTTTAAAAAGATAGAGGATTAGTGACCTTCATGAACTCTTCAAAAAAATTCTAGGGCACTGGAGCAATGATGTGGGTTTGCTGTTGGCATTGACGAGGATGAGGGGTGTATAAATAAATAAGAAAAACTTAAGAAAGGTAGAAGATTACTGACTTCTTAAACCTTATAGCAAATCTTCAACACTAAATTAGACATACATTGTGATAAGGTATGAGGATATTCATTTCAAGTTATCTTCTGTCCTCGAAATTAAAGTTTTTAAGGCATCAGCTTAGAAAGAAACATGAGCAGATCATGAAGCACTTTGCAAACAATATTCAGGAAACCTGGGTCAAGATGTTGAAAGCCCTCCTGGAATTTTATGTTTTCTATCAAAACATGGTCTCCCACAACAGACATCTCTTTTGTTGTTCAAAAGTTACCCAGTTCTGGGGCTAACTCCCCTGTGATGTATAATCATTATCCAGAGTTTATTTTGCACTGTTAAGCTCATAAATTATACAGAAAAGAGCATAGATAAAGCATAGGTACATAAACAAAGTTAGGCACTAGTCTGAGTTGTCTCGTGATATTTGAAATAAGGGTGAATAGAGGGCCATACCAAATGGACTTCTTGTAAAGAATTTTTACAGCTATCTACTTAACTATGGACTGAAAGAAAGAGACATATTATGCCATAACAATTCCCTCTCTCTCTCTCTCTCTCTCTCTCTCTCTCTCTCTCTCTCTCTCTCTCTCTCATCGTTCACTGTAAGTCAATTTAGTTACCTGCCAAAAATATACCTTAACATTTTCATCGTCTAAAATATGGGTGTTTCTCTCTCTCTCTCTCTCAATAACCACTCAGTATATATCAGCATACTGAGTGTAAATTTATAAAACCTTGTTCCGTGATTAGTCTGATCTCCGTGAGCCCAGGTCCCCCACAGATCTCCCTACTTCAAGAAGGGAAGGAGGATCAATTCACTAACGAATGAACCGACAAACCATCCTCCTGAATGCAGGAAGACTGGAAGAACCAGGTAGGAAATGGGGAAGCTATACCAGCTGCATCCCAGTCAGTTGAATCGTATCTCACCATTTCTAAACTGTTCCCTTCCCAGCATCCCGTGACCAACAACTTCACCTGTCTACTTTTCTAGCTATATTTCGAGCCGTGGTAACCCGAGGCGTTGTTGTTCTATCCCCCGGGAATGTATTATATTTCATATCCCCTAACAATGGATACGAAAACTTTCCTTGCAACAGTTCCCTTACAATTCACTCTCCCCAGGGGAGAATAAACTGATAAACCTGGCTTGCTACTCGTTCTACGACAAGGCGACCCCTGCATAATTAGCAAAGTGGCAGGCAGGAGCGTGAGAGGGTGAGGAATTCCTGAAGCTCCCCAGAAGAGGGAGAAATAGAATAAGAGGTTATCTCTTCCTCTCTCTCTTTCTCTGATCCTTCCTGAATCTTTCTCTATCCTTGTGCTTGCTAAGACTTCCCTGTCTTTTCCAAACACACACACACACACACACACACACACATAGAGAGAGAGAGAGAGAGAGAGAGAGAGAGAGAGAGAGAGAGAGAGAGAGAAATTCCTCGAACTGCCGGATTCAACATCCTGGGAACAAGAAGAAGAAGAAGAAGAAGAAGAGAGAGAGAGAGAGAGAGAGAGAGAGAGAGAGAGAGAGAGAGAGAGAGGTAGAAGTCAAGCTACTTGATTCATCATCATCAAAACAGAGGAAGATTCAGACGAACAAGAGAGAGAGAGAGAGAGATGAGAGAGAGAGAGAGAGAGAGAGAGAGAGCACACAAAGAAATGCAGAGTCGATATT